>NW_010564324.1:0-11744 GCF_000687285.1 Phaethon lepturus | reverse complement strand
CCATGAGTTCCCTCACTTTTACTCTTCCGAGCCTCTCCCCCGTCCCACCGTGGGGGAGTGAGCGAGCGGCTGCGTGGTGCTTGGTTGCTGGCTGGGGCTAAACCACGACAGGGGGAAACAAAATATGCAGCAAGCAGAAGTAATATATTGTTATTAATGGATTTATTATACAATATAATAGTATAATTATATATTATACAGTTGTCCTGGTTTCAGCTGGTATAGAGTTGTGTTTTTCTTCCTGATGGCTGGTATAGTGCTGTGCTTTGGGTTTGGTATGAGAATAACATTGATAACACACTCATGGTTTTGGTTGTTGCTAAGTGCTTGTAGTGCTTATACTCAGTCAAGGACTTTTCAGCTTCCCATGCTCTGCCAGCAGGGAGGTGCACAAGTGGCTGGGGGGGGGGACAGGCAGGACAGGTGAGCCAAAGGGATGTTCCCTACCATACAACGTCATGCCCAGTACCTAAACTGGAGTTAGCCAGGGGGGTGGGAATCACTGCTCGGGGATGGGCTATCGGTCACCAGGTGGTGAGCAACAATTGTGCATCACTTGGTTTTGTATATTCCTTTGTCAGTATTATCATTATTATTGTTATCATTGTTGTTTCCTCTTCCTTTCCTGTCCTATTAAGCTGTTTTTATCTCATTCATGAGGTTTTTTTTCCCCGATTCTCTCCCCCAACCCACCCGGGGGGTGGGGAGGCGAGCAAGTGGCTGTGGTGGTGCTTAGTTGGTAGCTGGAGCTAAACCACGATGACAGTATAATACATTGTGTATCCTGTGTATTATTATACAGTACTGAAGCTTTCATATTTTTGTAATGCAAATACGGCATATTTTTCAATGTGCAAACTTATCTTTCAAAAGTTTAGAAATATTCAAACTACATCTGAAGCATCCTTAAATATGAGGCAAATTTAGAAAAATAAATCGGAATTAACACATTTTTTCCACTAGAATTCAATTGTCAGTTTTTACATTGTATTAACTCAGGCTTCTGCTTCTAATGAAGTACTGGACCCAAACACAAAAGCTCTGAACTCAAATATATAGAAATTAATGTGTCAATGAATCATATTTAAAAATAATAGAAGCCTTTCCAGTGTTCAGGTAAGACACTTCTAAACAGAGATTACGGCAACAGTGCTAACAGAAAAAAGCAGCATTACTAATTTCCTAGCAGTATAATGGAGAACCACCTATGGTCCATTTGAAACCTGATAGAATTGTGTGGGGCAAGTCTCAAAAGGCAGAAAAGTCTTAGCATCTAAATTCACAGTAATTAGATTTCTAATTATACCTAGAGCATTAGTGATTGCTATGGTTAAAACTGCCTGAACTGTTCCATTCTTCCCCTCTCTTCAAAAGCTCAGTTTTTCATCCTTTGAGCAGAAATTGTAGAAGTTTAGTCTGTGTCTGAACATAATGTTTTTAAAAAGTTTAAATAGAAGAAATGAGAGTTCTGTGTCTGAGTATGGAGAACAAAATTAAACTTTTCCATTATAAAAAACCATGCTACCTTTAAAAAGAAAAAGGTGGTTGCGGTATTAACGCAGCTGGAAAGCATGAAGTACGGTGCCTGTGATGTGGTGAATCTGAAGGTTGAAAAACCCCAAACCAGCATTCACAACTGTTCAGGTTGTACGCTTAGTTCTTAAGGCACTTCCACAGATGCATCTTGGGCAACTTCTAGCAGCAACTTACACTGGCCACATCATACCCTAATTACAGTGCCTACATCAAGCCACTAGCACTGCCCATGCAGACCATCGTCAGTTTTATTATTATCAATACAGTACTTTGAAATACTGCTGTGTTTTTACAAGTATCAGCAGATGATCTCTGCCCTGAGCAAGCAGCTTCAGCATATTACTGCTCTCCTGAACCATCCAGATGTAGAATGGTAATTACAGGAGAGTGAGCCTCATTTGGCCAACTGGACACTAGAGCAAGAACCTTGAGACCTTTATTCTATCCACAGCTCTGCCCTTGAGCTGCCGTGTGACAGAGAATAATCTCACTTTCCTGTGCCTCAGTGTCCTCTGCCTTCCTGAGTCAAGTCTATTTAAAGTTATCACCCTTCATTCTAAGAAATGTGTGTCAGTACATTTTTTTGATTAGGGTCTCTAGACACAATTGCAGCTGAAAAGCAATACTTATATAGTATTAAAGCTATTCTGAGATTAATTAATTTTTGACAAAGATAAAAAGATGCAATTGCACTTATAAATCACTAACTTTGTCAACATTAATTTAGAGTAAGCCTTCATACATAGGAAGCCATCAGATACATACCTGTGGGGAAAACTCAACTTTTATTGATTTCTGTGCCATCTCATTTTCCCCTACTTCTTTCAAAGCTTACATGCATCTGTGCATAATGTTTTGAACAAAGATACTCCTCAGAACATGCACACTCACTGTAGCTAGAAAAGATACCAGTTAAACTTTTCTGTAGTTACACCATGTTAACCCTTTTTGTTCCAGGAGCTATTACTGCACTGTTGCAGCTCAGATGAACCTCATGTTTAATCAGTGTCCCTAACACTGAAATCCACAGGATAATAGCTGCAAAAAAATGACATGCTATAGCAGGGACTGAGTTGAAGTAGGAGGGGAGGGATCCTAGCATGACCTGAAAGAAGTTAAAGACAAGCAACATACATGTTTATAAGCTCTTAAAAATGGAAATAGGCAATTTTAACACATTCTCATCTTTCTTTTTTGCAACAGAGCAAGAAATCCTAATTCTGACCCTCAGAGATAGATATAGAGAGATATATAGATATATATCTCTCAATTAATCTTGGATTGTCTAGGAATTTGTTTATTCAAAATAGCAAGAACTGGTTAAGAAACATCCTGTGGTTTCTGTACCTGACTAGAATTTTGGCTCTATCCTCACACGCTGTTACTTCCTCAAGAAAGCAACACATACAAGAGCAACGTAATCATGTGGTGCTATGAAGGAGTAACCACCTGAAATCAGCTCTCTCAGGTTCAAACATCTATTCAGGATATGCACACACAGTACAAATTACTTTTTGCTTGATGCCTGGGTGCACAATTACATTCCTTCTGAAGTGCAGAAGAGATACATAATTCATACAGAGCTATACCTCATGACCTAATCGTACTTGTCCTTGCAAGTCATGCCCAGGCTTGGCTGTTTTATTGCCTCAGCCTGACACTGTAATGTAAACCCAGACTGCAATGAGAAAAAATGAGATGTTACAGTGACAAAAGCACCCAAAACCTTGGCAGAAGATAGCAATCTAAGAAAAATCTCCCCTGAAAAACATCCCTAAGCGTGACAGACATGGTCAGAATCAGTACTAAGGCCACGGTCAGAAGATCACAGCAGCAACAGCTGTCCAACTCGAAACAAATCACATATTACCTCCTTCATGCCAGGAGTTAACCGCCCAACAACATCAGCAGAACTGACATGAAGCAGAGTTGAAATGGGCATGAAAGGTGCCCAAAGCCAGCCTGCCTGTATTAAAGCCGATGGAGAAAGTCCATGTGATGTATTCTAGCAAACGAGTGATGGGGTGGAGCTTCCATTAAGGCTGGTAATATCTTAAGGCACAGTAGCCATTGCTGCAACAGCTACAGGTCAGAGGTGCGTGCTTTGTGCACTAAGGGGATGTACAGTAACAAGATGGAGGAAAGACAGAGAACCACTTACTGAGGCAGATGAGACAGTCCTCACAGGGAGGTATTGTTTCCAGCTGAACTCATTACTAAAGGGTTCACAGTCAGCTGAGATGAATAAGTCCTTTCACCTCTGAAAGCACTCAGCTGCAGAGCAATTGTTACAAGAAGTAAAGTGCTTTCAATGCATTGTACCTTCCAGAATACGGAAAGCTGCTGACTTTGACCTCTGAAAAACTGGATCGGAGGATGCAGCTTCAGCTGCATGTGAGACACTGAGTGCTGCCCCTTACAAACACTATCCCAATACGCTTCTCAAAGTCACAGGAACATACCCTTCCCAAACCTGGGGGAGGACAGGGAGAAAATGCACAAGAGTGAGCAAGTGAAGCAAGTGAAACACTAAGGTTAAGGTCAACTGAGGGAAACAAACAAAACCACTCTGTTTTAAACTGGGCAACTTCCTCAACTGCACCCATCAGCTAGCCATAGAAATGGCAAGAGCAGGAAATACAAAGGCTTGAACAGGGACTCAAACAGCAACAAGACTGCTGTTGTCAAGAGAAGCAACAGCACCTTACTATTTTAAGATGCAAAACTAAGGCCCAGCTGTGTGTAGGGGGGTGGAGAAGTATTTAGCAAGATAGAAAATCAAGGTGCAAGAAAAGTCAACATTAGCTCAGAACTAAAACAGTACCCAGGGCTGAAAAAGCTAAAATAAAGACAGAATAAAGATGAGTACAAGTACAGCATTACAGCCATTCCTCAAGCCACAAAGTGCTTAGGGTGCTATGCCCTTACTACCCTCCACTAAACCTGCCCCTGTAAGTTCCTAAAGCCTCAAGAGTGTTCAGGGAGTTCTTCTCCTCTGGAAAAATCCAAAGGACAAGGCAACATTGCTTGCTCCCTTTGCTCCCCAAGCGACACGTGTTCCCTCCCTCAGCAGCTCTGTCATGCACCATTTCTCTTTGCCCTAGCAAAGTTTTGCCCTGCACTGTTAACATTACAGCAGCACTAGAAATTCTGGAGAGACAGCAGGGTCCCTAGAACAGTAAGGTTGTAAAGTAACATTGGGCATTTCACTAAGTATGCAGTAACAGGTCAGAAAAAGATGAAGCACTTCCATTCCCCAATTTCTTTAGCCTACCCTGTGAAGCACTGCCTTCTAAAAGACAGAGGCACTCATGATTTTTTTTTGTTTGTTTGTTTTTAACTCTTTCATAAACCTGAAAAGTTCTGATTCATATTTGCTGAGTAGACTGTCTCTTCTGCCCTGGTGGCAGACAGGCAGCTGGTGGAAGAGGCAGGCAGTTCTGTGCGGTTGCACGAGCAAGGGGAATCAGGAATGTACACATCTGTCTCCAGCCAAGCAAAAAGTAGCTGGCACAACTACAGCTGTGGAAGACACTACCACAACTGAATGTCCTGAGTTGCAGGAGTTAAAGTTTAGCCATGCTCCTTATTCTGACAGGCTAACAGGGAGCACAAAGTAACTTGAACAGTGGTAACAATTTCTGGGCATTAAATCAATTTTTCTGTGTTCTGCACAGGTAAGAGAATCATCCACCATAATCAGTACACTAAAGTTTCAGTTTCAAGCCGAACAGAAGTGGAATGATTCAGCCCAATAGGAGAATTATTAGAAAAGTTAAGCTACTTTACCAGACAACTGTTGTTTTAACTTCTGTTTTCACACTTTGTTTCTAACATTCACTGCTGCCTCAAAAACATTATTTCCTATTTTTAACATTTCAAAAAGCATCATTGTGATCCTCAAATCCCTAAAGCATCTGAAAAGTAGCAAAGAGATTCCTTAAATCTGTAGCTGGATCTATGTTATGAGAATTTTCTAAACATTTGTTCTCAATTTTGGTGCAATAAGTACAGCACTAACACAGACTACAGAACAGCTAAGTAGATGAAACAAACCTTGAAGTTACTACTAATTCAAACATTACTGAATTCACAATAATCCATCTCAATGCTGTTCCCAGTCTCTTCCTGCAAAGCAAAAAAGCAATTGTTTCATGGAACTTACACTTCTGCATAATACTGTCCAAACCTTTTTTTTTTAAAAAAGCTAATGCCCACAAAGTTAAAGTCTCTCAGGCTTTTCAGCCTGGGGAGCAGCAGCAACAGCAGTAAAGTCTACCATGAAGAACACACACACACCCGCCCCTAAGGCTAAGGCCATAGATTCAGAGCAACTGAAATGGTTACCATCACCATTTGCTTGCCACCCCTCACAACGGGGCCATGAGTGCCTTGTAATTCTACAGCGAAAAAGGATATGCTCCCTCATCCACCTAACCATAAATTCATCCAGCTTAGCTCAAACCACTTTCATCAGAGATTTATGCTCCCAGTGCCAAGTTGAGCTGGCCCGGAGATGTTATTTTTACAGAAGCACTCCTGCATTTCCTTCTTCTGGCAAAGGCAAGTAGGACAGTAACTCCCAGAGATGAGGGTCTGAACATGAAACTATTACACGCCTCGCTCCACAAAGGGAACAAGTTCATCTCTGTGGCCTAGTTGCTCACATACCGACTGAATGCCTTTTCATTTGTTTTTCATTAAACAACAGAATGCAAGGAAGTCAGATGTCAGTGTATGCAAGATCCACTCCCTTAACGTAGAACAAATTACAGTAACTTAAGATAACAACAGTTGTACCCACACTACATACCATCACACATACCATGAGGCTTTAGCCACATAAGAAACAGCATGCACGTTACAAACCGTTGTAAAAAGGTCCATTTTTTCAGTATGTTTTTAGTCCCTAATACAAGAATTGACAAAAACACCATTTCACTTTGAAAGACAGAAATCAGTATTTATATTAAAGATAAAGGTTTGAATCCTTTTGATCAATTTAGCCTTTTTTGCTGTGAGACTGGTTTCCATGGAAATGCAAGCAGACTAAAAACCTGCAACCAGAAGTGAGTCAGTTTTGCATGTTTGTCTCCTCAGCTGCCATGGAAACAGACCAAAAAAGACTAAAAAGGATAAGGGTCCCAAAATACCTTCAGAAAATCTCTTCCTAGAGCCTTATCTCTTTGACTGCCTTTCCAGAATTAGAGCTGAAAATAACACAGAGCAACAGATGACAGAGTAGTGACTTGATTTGTTTATGGAGCCATCAACAGAACATACCTGGAGAAGTTTCAAAAGCCACATTCAAACTGACAAGCTCAAAAATCTATAGGTACAAATCGTATTAACTCAGGTTTTGGCAAAAGTACCTGAAGTAGGGTATATATTTCTTTAAATTAATTCAATGCTAATGTAGATAGAAATACAATAGAGAACAGGAAAGTAGTGTTACACTGTCCTTGTCCCAAGTATCTTTCAATACTTTAAGAGGGAAAAGTTAAAAAAAGCTGCCTTGGGGGAATGAGTCCAATATTTCCATAGTCAGAACATTTTTTAATGGAATCATTCCTTCCTTACAACACATTAATTTTTAAGTTGCAAAAACAGCTATACACATACCAGGTTAAGTAACAAACATCAGTATTAAATTTTAACATTCCTATATTCTGTCCTTCAGTTATGGGTAAAAATACATCCCTCCAAGCTGATAAAGGGAGTCTTGCTGACAGTGCCTCTTAGATTCCATCTCCCATCATACTTTTCAAAGATAATAGGACACCTTCCCATGTGCTGTCTTCTTCACACTCTGTACAGATAATGTTTTCCTTTCTCCTCACAGTTAAATGCATCAGGGGAGGTGGAAGGAATAAGACAGGGAGTTGCTAGGAAAGAGGCTGCAGTGCCTATCTCAGGCCTTCAAAACCTGCTCTTACGACTCTTACTATGTAAGAATTCCCTGACAACTCAGTGTCCAGAAACACAATGATCAGAGTTACAATTATCTGCTGCTGCAAGGTCCTTCTAGAATGTACAGGACAGCTAAACCTGATACCGAACTACTTATTTCCTTGTTTGTCTCCCACATCACATTAGCAGTTCTACATGCTTAAGCACACCTGCGTGCAACTCAACACTCTTAATCAGAAGGCTGCAGCATCTGTCATTATTGCCTGTCTGGGAAGAACGTGCAAGGACAGTGTACGTCTCTTACCAGTATTGTCAGAGACTGAAGCTGCATTACAGACATCAGTGAAGAATAAAGAAGGAAAGCTTACCTGTCTCCTAAACACTGCTCATATAGTCCCAACAATCACCAGAACTCAAAGGCCATCCTGCATTCACACAGTATTACGCACCACTTTTTTGCACTTTGTTACTGCTCTGAGAACTAATAATATACTGCCACCAACATGAAACAAGGCTCAGGGAAGAGTAGCCAGCCATGATACTCACTAAAAGGATGAGAGAGGGGTAGCAGGCACTGGAGGTTTGTCTTGAATGGAAGAAGCAGCTGAACTTAATTCAACCTTAATTAGTTCACATCATCCAAATTCAATCTATTCTTGTTACAGGAAAGATAAGCCTTGGAGAATTAATTCTTTCCTGTTCTCCTTTGTATTTTGGCAAGGTGTAGAGTTACACAGCAAAGGAGAAAAATCTCTTAGAACTCACTAAGGCATCACTCAAGGAGGACAGATTTAAAGTTCAATGGATATGGTAAGAAAAACATTGATGTGTCAGTCTATTCAGACGTTTACCCTCCTTTCTTGGAGGTGTCAGAAGTACAAACAAACAAGTTACTTTAACTATTCATTTACTTTAGCAGCTAAATATACAAACATCTAAGTCTCAGCATGACTAAGTGAACAAACCACACAAGCAGCAACTAAGCAGATGAAGGATTTTTCACCATACTCTATGGCATATTTGTTCGTGTCCAATATTAAATACAGGTGTCAAGTTTGCTACAACCAGTCTCTGAAGAGATTGCAAAGGTGTCATGTCAGGATCAGCTTAGTTTCATGCCTCCCCTAGCACAAAGAACAGAACAGAGGAAAAGACAAATGTTACTGCTGAAACTAGGGAGTCACTCTTACACAGAATAAAGACATTGGTCACAAGAAAAGAGAAAATAACTTAATAAGAAGATAACTGGCACATAAAATCAAGAATCTTAGATTATTAAGCACCCCAAAATTAATACATCTAACTTAGTTCCCCCCTTTGGGGACATCAGCATTATCGTATCAATCTTAATGAAATTCACAAGGTCACACACTGAATTATAATTCGGGAAATAAAACCACAAACAGCTATCAAGCACCACCTGTCTTGTGCACTGAACTAAGCAAGGCTCCCCTTCCGAAAATGGAAAGTATAACTGCACCATTATACATTGTATCATATTACACATGCTCAAGGAAGCCTAATGATGGTTAAATGAGCAACTTCAATTCTGTCATTTGTTAACTTCCAAATGCTTATTTATAGAGCTTAACATTAACTCTTCGTATCAAGTTTCCCAATATGGGCTTTCAAATTTGCATTTTAAATCTGCATAAGTTCCTCATGTTTAAAATTACATAACGTTTTTTAATACATACAAAACTCTGAAGATCAACTGAAAACTGGTACCACCTTAACTGTTTCCAAAAGCAATCACACAAAATTTTGCCCTCTTGTACTAGAGTGCTCTTTACATTAATATTTCAAAGAGCTTCACCTGATATTTGAGACACAATCCATAAAAGTGCCTAGAAGAAAAGGAGCAGCCTGTATTAATTGTGACAACTGATAAAGATCAGTAAGCTAAATGTTCAAACTGGCATCACTGCTTTGTACATGCTAAAGCAGCTTAATGCAAGCACTGCAAATTCCAAGAATAAACGAAGAACACATTTGACACGCAAGGTTTATAAAAAAGGAGACACGCACCTAACAAAAAGCCTGTGACATAACCTCACGGTGCTCCGGTCAGAACATCATGGCTACCTCAAAGCAGCCCGTACGCTTCAATGGAAATTACTCTAACTAGGCTGCAACTTAAAAGTCATCTTCCAGGTAAAAGTGTTCCATTTATAGAAATCTACAATGTTTGTATATAGATTTGCAACATTGCATCACAAGGCACAGTTACCACAGGGACTCCCCAGAGACCGACATGGCATAAAATAACAAATGGCACACAAAACTAAAGGCACAAAAATCCAAAAAGGCAAAACTTGAAGGAATGTAGAACCCATCCCAGCACCTTGGTGTATGGCACATAAACACAAAGCTTCTCCTCCACATTTAACGAAGTTCACATACAGGTCATGGCCTGAAGGGGTTTTTTGCAGGCCTTGGGCAATCCCAACACAATTTCTAGTGATAAGAAGGAAGTAAAGGATGGCAGGTGGTATAATTTCATAACAGATCAGCATGCGCTAGCAGATATGGCAAAACTGTTCTTTTAACTACATTCTGTACTACTTTTCATGCAGGAAGGATTTTCTACACATCTCATCAACAAAAGTGCTAGTTTTCAGAAGGTCACAATCAAGATTTTTGACTCCCTCACTGAAGCACAAACCTGAAGAAACAATCTCTGCTCAGAAAGACACTATGCATCTCCTTTTATAAATTCAGTCTTCCAACACCTTTTCTAGTGTTGTTCTTCTGTTCTAAGACACCTTAGCAGTCCTCCTGTCAAAATCACTGCAGCAGTGCAAATGTCATATCCAAGTCATCAGCTGTCATCATGCAAAACTTCTTACAGCATGTAACATCAGATACGGAGCATGCAGAGGTAAAAAAATATTAAGTTTAATAAGCATTGCAGTAGAAACCTCTAGCAGCACGCACAGAAATGCAATACAGTGAAGATGGAATTTGACTGATGGTTTTTTGTTGGACAGAAAAACAATCCTTCTATCAGTGTTTCTCAGCCACTGATCCAGGGAGCAACAGTCGGCCACGAGACATTTAAAACACCCCATGGAACAGCTGCAAAGAAGGCTGGCTTGTGTTTTGGGCAGGAGGGTGAGAGGAGGCAATTGTTTTCTTGCTTTTATGTTTTCAATAAACAATTCTCACATGCAAGCAAGAAAGTAATCAACACAAGCAAAAATAAGAGCAGTAACTGAGCAATCAAACCTCAGCCTCATTTGTATCTCATTGCAACTAAAACCTCCTATGGCATTACCACACAGTACAGTTCTTAGATTTTATTCAATGAGGTCAGATGTCTCTTCGGACTTGGAAAGGTTGAGAGACATCGTTTTAGATGACAGATACTTGGCAGATAATAACATAGAAGATGAGGATTTCTGAAGGACAAAGTAAGATGATGAGATAACCAGCATATATGATTACAGAAAGAAATTGAAATCCACCAGAGGAAAAAACCTTATCTCAGATATTTTAAAGTGTACAGAAAGATTCAGGGAACAAAAGCCTCAGCACACAAACTCTTTATTTTGACAATTAGGAATCATAAACTAACACAGAATATTCTAAGAACTTAAGTCCCTAATACTAGATTTATAGAACATGAACCTGCTTTTGTAGCCAGTACTAAAAATAAAGACATAAAGAGCATTAGGTAATCACAAATTCAACCCCTTGAGTATACTAAAAGCTCCAGCATTTGATTGGGCTTAATCACATCCCTCTAATACCACTAAACCAGAACCACCTCAGTACTACTGCAACTATTTAACAGACATTTTAGGGAGCCCAGAAACAGCTACACGGCGCTCATACTTACTTGAATCCTCCCATCTGAGAAGGTGCAACTTCCAAGCAGAATAGTACAGAAATCCCAGTACCAGAAAGAGGCAGAGGGCCAGCAGCAGGTTACGCATAAACACCAACAGTCCCATCTTCACATTAAATCTGCTCTTCTACATGCCCTGAGAAAGAAAAACAGGTTGAGGTTGGAGCTACCTTCTCTGACACTCATCCTTCCAGAACATGCAATCCCATACCCACAATAATGCACAGATCCAAAACCGTGCTCTCCACAGGCTAAAACACGCCAATTACCCACACCGCAGCAGTGAAATAAGAACTACCACCCTAAGCAGCTGCCTTTTTGGGGGGTTTTTTGCCTCAAAGGTAAGTGCTGTTTCGGAGAGGCAGGAGGGCACCGACGAGGCAGCAGCCCAACTCCCTGTTTGCACTTACGCCCCAGCCCACCTCAGACAGTCGGTCCCGGACCCGCC
>NW_010564323.1:0-730 GCF_000687285.1 Phaethon lepturus | reverse complement strand
GAGAAGGACAGGGAGAGATCATTCACCAATTTGAATGATTGCCAATCATTGAATTTATTGCCAATCAAAATCAGAGTAGGATAATAAGAAAGTAAGTCCCTTTAGATAGTTTGTTACATCACATCTATTAGAGATGTTACCACCTGGCGTAACAGAAATAAGGTGCCTATTTTATTCCATCATTATATGATTACTAGTTATTATCAGTGTAAGATTCTTCATTGGCTTTCCCATTATTCCTGTGTTTCCATTAACTCTGATCGTGTATAGTGTAGAGTATCTAAATAGCAGCAAAAGCAAGAGTATCTTCATTAATATTCTTGTGGTCATTGAGATTTAGTTTGAAAAGATCAATGTTACCGTAAATTATATTCTAACTATAAACAGTTCATTAGCTCATATAATTTTTAGAAAGTCTTAGCTTTAGTGCTCCTGTTGGTACAGATGTCCACTGTTCCTCCAGTGGAGTTCCCTTCACTCTCGTGTAGTGGATCCAGGAGCTGATCTCTTCTTACCCTTTTACTGCAGTGTATGTGGTCAAGAGCATGAGGTGAGGTCCCTTCCACTTTTCTTTTAGTGGTTCATCCTTCCAGGTCCAGATGTAAACTAAATCTCCAGGCTTGAAGTTATGTACAGGAGAGTCCAGAGGAAACAGGGCCCGCTGATTGAGGTACCTGTGCAAAGAGGATAATACCTGCTAGAGGGATAATAAATAATCTTTCAAAATTCC
>NW_010564322.1:15178-20149 GCF_000687285.1 Phaethon lepturus | reverse complement strand
CAGCGCCCCGCCATCGCCGCCGGAGGCGGCAAGCCCCTGTTGACAAGCCTAAAAGGAGTCTTGCGTCTTCCCCTCTGCTTGTGTTTGTTTCCGGTTCCCAGCAACATGTTTTCTTCCCCTGTTCTCTTTTTGCTTTCCCTCCCGTAAATCTGTTTCCTTCTTTTACAAGCGACTTCCCAAGGCACCTGGCGCTCTTCGTTTCGATTGCAAGCAAACATTGGGTTTCCTTTAAGCTGCTTGGGAAATCGCTGTTCTGGCTAAAATCACAGCGACCCTTTCATTTTGGTTCCTCGAAGCAAGGACATAGGGTTTAAGAGTTTTGAAGTGGCACATACTCAAGATTTATACCTGTTGTTAAAATAATGTATGCCCCCTCCTTTTTTCTTCGGGTAGCCTTGAAAATGGCTTAGGTGATTATGGAATGTTAAAGTTGACAACTACAGTAGCTGATTTACGAAGGAAGAGTCTGAAACAGAGGAGGTAGGCTCCAAATATTAAAATCTATGCTCTTAAAAAATCACATATTAAAATTAAATGGCAGGGAAAAGTTAATTCCTGATAATCTTTTCTCCTGAGTTAAATACTTCTGGTGGCTGTGGTCTTCCTTTTGTCCATAGTGACAAGGAAATAATAGTTTATTAATGCCTATTATCAAGAAATAAAAGAGCACTGGTAACAAGCATTGTTACATTCTTGAGCTCTGTCTCCTGAAGATCCAGGCCTTATTTATGTTACTTCAGTATAGTAGGAGGAAGAGTTACAATGTTCATTCACTAGCTTACTACCAGGAATTGAAGTACCATACTGCTTTGATTTATACTGAGTGCTGCTACATCGTGTGCTGTTGCATGTCATTTTGAATGAATTAGGTACTTGAGTAAGGAAAGATTTTCTTGACCCTAGAATTTTTGCTCTGTGGTGAGCCATGACGTCATTGTTCAAAAATTCTTCCAGTGATGAGCCTTCACAGTGCCTAAATGTAACGTAAATACAATTATGGATGAGATGCCCACAACATCATTCTCTTTCAGATGGGGTGGAGAAATGGTGGCAAAAATCTATGCTTATGTGAAATCAATCTGAAGTAGGAGGCTATTGGGGCAACATCAACAGCAGTTGATGCGAACAGCAAATTACAGCAACAACAACGATGATGAAGAATTTTTAATTAGGATAGTAATTATCAGAAGTTTTAGGGGATGGTTTCCTCCTCATCTTTTTTTAATAGTTCTGGATCCCTTACCACTCTTATGCATACACAGTGCAAGGTGGCATAGACATATTGGCATCTGTTAGATTATTCCCCCCCTCAATCATGTGATTTACCTAGTATGATATTTGAATCTCTTACTTCATAGTAGGTCCTTTTTTCATTTCAGGCTTCTTATAAAGAATCAAATTTTCAAGAGAGGAAGTTTCTGTTTCTGAATAGCTGTTGTTGCTTATGCTAGTACTATTCTAGAGCACTGTGAAATACAATGTATCCAAGACCTCAGCACCATAATATACATTAACGATCATGTTTCTATCTTCAGTGTATTGTGGTTGTGAGTATTCATAGTTCCTTCTTGTGAAGAATCATTTATTTCTTGGCCTAGACAGGGAAGCAGAGACTCTGACAAGTTGGCCGTGCCATAGGTCTCAGAGCTACTCTATCCAGGGTTGCCATTCTGAATGCATGATGCTAAAGAGTGTCATAACGTCAGGTGTTTCTCTAAACCTGAAACTTAAAACAGATATGATGCTATTTTCTGGAAGACAACTCTTACTTTGCATCATAGTCCAGAGGTGCTAAATTATTCGTTTTCTGATTTTTCTCTCACAGTAATTACTTGGAGAGGGAGAATGGGTAGGCATGTGGAGAAAGGACTCAAGGCTCTAGAGCAGTAATGTACAGTAGTATAAATATGGACATTCTGGTTCAGTTTTTCTCTCCTGGTCTCATGTTCTATTGATGTAGGATATTGTAAGACTTTTGGTTAAATACTTGGTACACCGTGAGTTGGAGAAGTGAAAGCTGCTGAAAAATGGAGTGGATGGTATAACATTCTGATTTTAATAGATATTTGAAGCTACAGTCACTATTTTTGAAGGTAAAGCTACTGGGTAGAGAATGTGAGAGTTCTGGCTTGTGTAGCGATGAACAATCTTTGAGCTGACTTCTCAAAACACAGTCGAAATTGTTAACTACTTTAATTCAGGCAGAATCCAGGATGAGATTCATTTTGCTTTTCTGAATATGTCAGATGAACTGTGCCTCTTTGACATCTCCACAGGGCAGTGTATCAAAATGTTACCTTTTTTCCGACTGGCTTCGGAGTGGATTTAGGTGCTTAGTTTACATATTGGTGTATAAACTGGGAGAGATGAATCCTACTCCCAGACTCCAAAATGGTAATTTCTGTTGTCTGTTTTCAAATATAATTTCAACTTGGATTCTTTGCATACTTGAAGCTGTGTTCTTCCCTGAGATTAATTTGCATTCATCAGCTGTACGTCTTTGTAATTTCAGATTTCCAGCTCGAGATCTGTGTGCTTGTGCTGATTTTCCAATGAAGTACATTCTGGTAACTGGTGGTGTCATCTCAGGCATTGGCAAAGGGATCATTGCAAGCAGCATTGGCACCATATTGAAATCGTGTGGTCTACGTGTCACTGCAATCAAAATTGATCCTTACATAAACATAGATGCTGGAACCTTTTCACCATATGAACATGGTATGAAGGGCAGTGCTGTTCCCTTTTGCATAAATATTTGTATTCACAGTTATGTGGTGTTTTGGTTGTTTTTTGTTGTGTGGGTTGTTTTTTTAACAATAATATGGTAGTTATTAGTAATTTTATAATCTATTTTGCAATGCAAATTTGTTCCTTACTATGTGTTCTCAAGGGCACTGTCCTCTCTAAGTAAAGAAGGAGAAGCCTGTTTGTTGGAGATACTTTTATGAGTAAATGCTTCTGTCCTATAAAATAGCACATTGTTGGGAAAATCCTAGCTGTAGGCTTTGTTCAGTTAATGCTATCTTCAGTTCAATTTGATAAAAGGAAATAAAATTGGAATAGTACTATAAAACTTGTTTGAAACTTGAGTCCTCAACAGTTACTTGTGAATGCTGTTATCTGGGTGTCAGATGTCAGTGCCTTCTAGTGTAAGTGTTTTCATGAGACTTGGGAAAAAAAGTTCTCATTTTAGTCAATGGGGATCTAGTCAAAACCATCAGTGAAGCATAGATGGTTCATGATATATCATAGATGATTAATGATATAATTTTAAAGTAGATGCTTAGTTTGGTTGGTTAGTTCTCTAAGCTATGTTGGTTGTATGTGACTACATTGCTGATGAGCTACAAGACAGTCTGACATGCATTTGTAATGTTGTGTTCTTTCAGCTGCCTGGCTTGTTACTAGTACATTTATTAAAAACAATGGTTTTCAAAGTTCCAAAGTACCTTCAGCCAATAGACGTTTCTAATTCTTTTTATTTGTTGGATTTTGTCTGCTTACTTTTAGTCTAGGCCAAAATTTTTGGAACTGGAGGTAAATGTGTTTATCTCCTGAACTGAAGAAAGACTACTTTGCTTTTTAAGTGGAGGAAGAGCACAGCACATCAGACCTCTCTCAAAAAGCCAAGTTTAACTAATCCAGTAGTCCTGTACTTTCAGAAGCACAGCTGGTGCTACTTAGGCAGTTGAGTGGGGAAGTTCTGCCTTTACCTTTGGTGGTAAGACTCCTATGATGACTTGAGGTTGTGAGGATGTATTCCTTCCCTGGATGAGGTACAGGGGAGAGGGGACACTATGGCATGTAATTCTCACATGATTCCACACCCCCCCGCCACCTCTCTTTACTTAAGATTTTCTTACTGCTTGTGAAGAAACACTGTCTTGCTGGGTACTAAGTAGAAGTTCAGACACGCCAGAATGTCAAGCCTCGTATTAACATTTTGGCAGAAATATGATTGAGTCAAAGGATTTTAATTTGGTGATTTCTAGTTAACTAAATAGCTTATGGAAATGTTAGTTCCACTCTGCATCTGTTGGCTTAAAAGATAACTTAATACAGCGGAGGTACTCAGTGCCTCACAGGATCAGGCATAAATCTTCCACTCTGTTGTACACATTGTGGTGTTTTTGTTAAATTGTTCATTGAAATGGAGTGTTGTATCTTGGTGGGATATGTATTTCTGTAGTCCACACTATACCTTCAGGGGGATTGCTTCTTTTATTTTTTCTTGTGCATTAGTCCCGTAAATTGTTTAGCTGTTGATTCACAGGGTCATAGGAAAATATTTTATGTTTTTTCTGAAGAGCTTTCCAGCCTTGCCTCAGGATTTAGCAACTCTACTACCTTTAGAAGTTGACTTGTTTCAGAATTTAGAGATTCTTTAGAGCTCTCAGAAAAGTCTGAACCTGAAGTGTATTTTCATTAGATTTTTCAGGGTCAGAAATAACCCTCACTGTGGACATAGTGAACCAAATATACAAAATGAAGCAACTGAATAAGAAACAGTCATGACATTTGAAGAAGCATTTATGTTCACCTTAACTTTACTCCTGAATCAAGCCTTAATTGTCAAAATAGATCCAAACAACAAGAATTTATAGTGAAACACTTTGAACAGGCATAATAATTCATGCTTATAAAACCACAGTTTTTGGCTTCCACATGTAAATTAATGTTTTACTTGTTGCTGATTTATGATTCCTGGAGACTGTTTTCTTCTGATCATGGATTGTGGCATGCTGTTGAAACGCTGGTTGAGTACTTTTAAGTCACTTAAATATTTTGGCAATACAACTTAAATTTATTAGCAAAACTATATGTGACTGTGGGATAGACAGTTGATGTAAAAGTAATGACTTGGGTATTAAGTCACAGAGAATGACAATGCAGATTGAGTTGCAGCATGTGCTTTATTGATACGTTGTTGTGATATGTCATTTTAAAAAACATTTCTTCAATTTTAAGGTA
>NW_010564322.1:2186-15147 GCF_000687285.1 Phaethon lepturus | reverse complement strand
CCTGCTGTGTGTTTAATGATTTCTGATTATTTTATTGCTTTTCTGCGTCTTTTCACTTTCTTTTTTTCAGGTGAAGTTTTTGTATTGAATGATGGTGGAGAAGTTGACTTAGATTTGGGAAATTATGAGAGATTTTTGGACATCAATCTCTATAAAGATAACAATATCACCACTGGAAAGATATATCAGCATGTCATTAATAAAGAAAGACATGGAGATTACCTTGGAAAAACCGTTCAAGGTGATATTTTTAATTCTGTAGGATACTAGATACTGCTCCTTGCTGCATCACCTTATTCCTTTCTTCTTGCCAAGAGATATGGGCATATTCCTCCAATGTTGGGCTTCAGGGTTCAAGGAAGGGAGAAATAGAAGAAGGAGCTAGTAGTTTCCTTTTGACTTTCTGGTCATTTTTCCCCTTTTGCATGCAAAAACTGGTATATGGGCCTAAAGGAAGACATGCTTGCCGCCTTTGGTTTTGTCTTGCAGTTGTTCCACACATCACTGATGCAGTTCAGGAGTGGGTAATGAATCAGGCAAAAGTTCCAGTGGATGATGACAGAAAAGAGCCACAAATTTGTGTAATTGAGGCAAGTATGGAACGTTTTAGGATCTATATCTGCAGTGAATACAAAAACCTAGCTTGCTTTCTCTTTGCTACTTACTGTAAAAACGTCAGACTGAAGTTACGGAGCACAGCAATGCAAAGACACATTTTATATTCTTTGGTTTGTTCTGAGAATGATAAGTGTGGTCTTATCCCTACAGCTTCTGTTTACTTGACTAAATCCCTTCTAGGATACTGCTGAAACTGAGCTGCTTAAGAGTTTATTAACTTATAAAATTAAAGCAGCCAGTTACTGTAATGTGAAGTATCTATTCCAAGATACAGACATTTGACTGAAGCTTTACACTGTTAATAGTATTGAGAAACCTTGTGTAATACCTGAAATCTCCCATGGTCAGTAGGAGAGCCTGTAACGTTCTAGCTTTCGATGTGACTTGAAACGTCCATGTTGTTGCTTGTGGTCATGTTTAAAGGAATATGTTTAAACACTGTATAAGTTAGTTTTCCACTTTCTGGTGTTATTTTTAAGATCTTTGGAGGCAACTTTGTTAGCTGGTGCTCTGCACAATGGAAACAATGAGTTTTACCCATCCTTAGTAGGGCATTGAGACAACTGGAAGAAAGGCAGTCAGTAATTGCTATTACTGCTGTATTACTATTACAGCAAAAAAATACAGAAAAAGATTATATCTGAGAATTTGGCAGAAGAATATGTCATAGATTTAATGCCAGAAGTGACCACCGTAATCAACAGTGTGATAAAATTTGTGATCCAGGTCACAGAATTGCTCAGTGCTTCTTACACAGAAGAATCTGCCTTGGTTAAAATATACTTATTGGCATAGCTATAGATCTTTTTTGTGTGATGTGCACAGTGAGAGTCAACCATTTCATTTAAAACAAATGTAAAAAACAGTAAATACTGAAGTTGCTCAAGAACATTAATAAGTGATGGGCTTGTCAGTCCTTTAACTTCAAGCTTAATTTTCTGTTTCTTCCATGTAAGGCGTGGTTTTTGGTTTGTTTTTTTATTTTGGTTATAGCTCCAGTCTGATAAAAATATTTTTCTGCAGGACTTTAAGGATAATTGTAATGTTTTTCCATGGCAAAATCCTAAAGAAGTTAGACTGACTATGAGTCACATACAAATGTAGTTGTCAGAAGTTTTTCTGGTACTGGGTGAACACAAATACGCAATTCTGTCAAAAGCCACTTGGTGGCACAGAAGGATCATTCTGAAATACAACTACTTCATAAGACTTACGTGCTAAACACTGCTTTATTCAGTGCTTAGTCTACTACTACTAAAGCTCTTTGTGTCTTTGAAAGACATCTAATTTCTGTCTTTATAAATAAGTTTTATCATGGCCTTAGTCTTGGGTTTTGGTTTGGTAATAAATAGTTGAAGTGTCTTATAATGTCAAGTATTATTTCATGTTGTCTGTATGGCATTTACTGATGTTGGAAAGCTATGATAATAATGCTAAATGTCTGTATCTTGTTGGTCACAACTGTTCATTAATCTGACAGACAGGAAAATAAAGTTTTTCTGTGCAAAAACCTTCACATCAGATTAACTATTGATTACTTTTTCACCACTTTGAAGGCAGTGTGAAAGAATGTATTATTCAGTAGCACCACACATGTTCCTGTGGGAAGCTTATGTGTTTGTTTTAAAGTGGATATAACTGAACTGGAAAATTGTGTTATGTTTTCCACACGAAACAATGTGCAGAATAGGTAAGGATTCTCTGCAGACTATATGCCTGCAAAGTTCAATTGTCAATTTTTTTTAAGATAAAAATTCAGAAAACTTATTGAGTATCTAAGAGGTAGACTTTTCTTTTTTCTTTTGTTTTTGCTTTCTGCTACTCTGACGTATCCAAGCTTTCTTTTTCAGCTGGGTGGAACCATTGGAGATATTGAAGGAATGCCATTTGTTGAAGCATTTAGACAGTTTCAGTTCAAAGCAAAAAGAGACAACTTCTGTAATATCCATGTTAGTCTAGTACCCCAGGTAAGTTATTTAAATTAATAAAATAGATTGTACTCAGTATTGGGCTTTATGTTTGTTTACTTCTCCCATTAACTCTCTCATGCTGGGGGGTTTTAGAGACAGAGATATGAAACCCAGCAACACTGGGGTAAAAAAAAGCCTTGGTAATTACTTTATTGATGTAAGAATCTGTCTTAGTATTCCAAGTTACCAAAAAAACCCCTTATCAACACTAATTTATCTAGAATGCTAAATACAGTTGTGCTTTGCACTGGAAGGTGCTGATACATTATGAACCCAGTAAGAAAGGCACTCAGACTCTCTAAGGTATCATTTAAAATTTTATTTGTTAGAGCTAACACTATAAGGAGAGAACAGTATAAATGACCTTACATCTCTTTCGGTGGTGGGAACCCCGGATGATGTAGCATTGAATGGCCCTGACGTGCAGCATGCTGGGCAGACCACATCTGTAGAAGAGATTCTCCACTTTTCGTCACTTGAGCTAATAGATAATTTTCTTACAAGGAAACAACTGTATCATTTTTACTGTCAAACAGAAAGGGTGTTCTCAGAAGAACTTCTTGCCACATCCCTAGGTAAAGGCAAGGCCAAGCAGGTGTAATTGTGGGTGCTTCCTGGGAGCCGCCTGCAGGCTCATCGGTTATAACGATATGGCTGAGTTTGTCCTGCGTCCAAAGGGATTTGTGCCATACAGCATGGCCCTGGGCTTCCTCAGCCGAACTCTGATGTGGGTCACTGACTCCTCGATGTACAATGGTCTTCCAGTCAAGACCACTGCAACTTTTTGAGCAGGGCTAAAAGTATTTTCCCATTTGAACTCCAGATTTTTCTTCACAAATAGGTTTTCTTATAATTTTAAGAGGTAAGTATTTACTGGGGATATTTTGGTAAGCAAAGGTTGTTAATGATGATGTAATTGCACCTTGTACAGATAAAAAGAGAATTATTAACCATTACAGCTCTGGATTAGAGGATTGATTTGCAATTGGTAGGATTGATTCTGTGTATTTGAGAACACAATTATTTACTAAATCTGATTATTTCCAAGGACAGTCACTGAAGGCTTTGTGCTGTGTTGGACATTCTCCATTTATTAGGAAAATCCAACTTTTTGAATATTATTATTCTTCTACGTGAGCCAATTATATTGAAACTTTTTCTCTGACCCCTCCCCACGCCCCCGAAATAAATCTCTTCTGAATTATGGCCATGTGGTTTCTTCAGAGAATTTCTTATATAGGTAATAACAGTGGTGCCATTTCTGTTCCTGGCATATTCTGGCTCTGTTTGGATATGTTTACTTCCTGCAAGTATTATTACTTGCAGTGACTTCTCTTTTTTAAGCTGTAACTATTCTGTTAGTAGATGTTAGTTGCTATTTGAGCTTTCAAAATATGTCTTTGCAGCCTAACGCCACTGGTGAACAGAAGACAAAACCAACACAGAACAGTGTTCGAGCACTGAGGGGTCTAGGCTTGTCTCCAGACTTGGTGAGTCAATAAATACAGATTTTTATTTATAGGTCACCTAGAAGTGTCCTTGCATAACTTGTGTTCAAAGAATAAGCCTTAGTCTCCCATGAGAGACAAGATTTTTAGAAGACATGCAAAATGTATGCTGCACTGCTTTGCTAAAGCCGTAGGAAATCAAATTACTTAAAATTCACTGTAAGTTAGCTTAAATTCAACTAACTCCTTGCAATCTCTTGGGACTCTCACTATGTTCTTCTTCTAAAGGGATCTTTGCAGAAAAAACGTTCTGCACTGCTAAAAATAATCTAAAGTCTCAGTTAATTTTGTGGGAAGACCTAGAATGCTTCTAGATTCTGACATTCTTTCACAGATTTCTTTTTATGCATGATTAAGAAGAAGCAATCCTACCTTTGAAGTGCAGCCTTTAAAAATATTCCTGTTTGGAAATATAAAATGTGTGGGTGAATCTTCAAATCTTCCTCAATTTCTTTCATAGAATCACAGTAGAATCACAGAATAGTTTGGGCTGGAAGGGACCTTTAAAGGCCATCTAGTCCAATTCCCCTGCAATGAGCAGGGACATTTTCAACTAGACCAGGTTGCTCAGAGCCCCATCCAACCTGACCTGGAATGTTGCCAGCAATGGGGCATCTACTACCTCTCTGGGCAACCTGTGCCAGTGTTCCACGACACTCAGTGTCAAAATTTTCTTCCTTAGATCTAGTCTAAATCTACCCTCATTTAATTGAAAACCATTACTCCTTGTCCTATCGCTGCAGGCCCTGCTAAAAAGTCTGTCCTCATCTTTCTTATAAGACCCCTTTAAGTACTGGAAGGCTGCAATAAGGTCTCACCACAGCCTTCTCTTCTCCAGGCTGAACAACCCCAACCCTCTGAGCCTGTTCTCATAAGGATGTTCCATCCCTTTGATCATTTTTGTGGCCTCCTCTGGACCTCCTCTAACAGGTCCATGTCTTTCCTGTACTGAAGGCTCCAGAGCTGGACACAGGACTCCAGGTGGGGTCTCACCAGAGCGCAGTAGAGGGGCAGAACCACCTCTTTTGACCTGCTGGCCACGCTGCTTGGGATGCAGCCAGGATGTGGTTGGCATTCTGGGCTGTGTGTGCACATTGCTGGCTCATGTCCAGCTTTTCATCCATCAGTACCCCCAAGTCCTTCTCATCAGGGCTGCTCTCAGTCCCTTCTTGTACCACATACTGTAGTGAACCTAAAGCCAGCAAGTTTAACCTCATGCCAGTTGGCAAATGATGACAAATGCTCAACTCCTTCCATTCTTTCTCCCCAGTGCTCTAGTAATGAGTATGTGCTTATTCCCTGGATGTGGTCTTTGCCTCCTTGGCACTTTTCCTTGGGAGCAGAGAAAAGACATAAGCAGACTCTAGCTCCGTGTTGTGATACCTGTCTGCCATTGATGTTGATCTGCTCGGTCAAGTGTTGGTAGCAGTGAAACCAGGGCAGCACAGCTTCAAATGCCAGTAAAACCCCAGTTCAAACTTATGCTCATATCTTCCTGAGCTGCAGCTGGTACAGCTGACAACACACTCTGTTTCTAGATCTGCTTCAAGGAACAGGAAAGGGCGATTTTGTTCTTTTGTGTGAGGCTGCTTGTAAAGTCAAAGAATATTTTACTTACCTGATTCTGTAAGTTGTTGAGCACTTTCCATTCCCATAAAGTCCACTGAGAGAAAAGGCTTCCTAGCCCTCAGAAATGAAAGAATAGTCACTGCTGCTGTATAATATTTATGTCCTTAAAAAGGAAAAAACCATTCTTAAAAGAATAGTCACACAACTAAATTTTGTGTTGTGCTTCTTTCGGAATTTTTTCTTTTTTGAACTCTTGCATTTTACATTTATCAAAAAACATGTTTATAACTACAAAACCAATGGCTGTATAAATAGGGTATGTGAAGGATGTGTTAGGTAGCTTCACGTTGTTGTGACCTGGTAACTGTAATCAGCTTGTGGAAGGACTTTTATTAACGCAATGCTGCTCTATATTCAAAGCCTCAGGGCCTTAATTTCAAAATCCCTCTTGAGGTGCTAATTGCATATGGAAGGTTGCATGTGATTTTTGAAGTCCTTTAAGATAATTGTCAGTGCCTGACTCCCTGACTCTCTCCTTCCCCCACCCCCCAAGCTCCCAATTAATTTTTAAAAGCCTGTTAAGTGTGTGTGTGCATGTAATAAAAGGAAAACAAGACTAGTCACTCACATCTTGAGTTCTTGCCTGGAGCAGTTCTGGGACTGCCAGAAGCACAGTACTTTTTTTTTTTTTTTTTTTTTTTTTTTTTTTTAACTGCTGCTGTTGACTGCTGAAGCATAGAGAGATTACACTCTGAGCACAGCCTCTTGGTGCTGTTGTTAAGTTGCTTGGGCCCTGCTTCAAGAAAATCTTTAAATGGTTGCTCTTTTGGGCAGGGGCCCAAGGCCAAGTCAGCGCATGGGGAAGCTCCTAGAACAGCAGTCAGGAGGGCTTCCTTCATAAGCTGAGCTGCCAGGCTGCCTAATCTAAACTTGGCTAGACCCATTCTTAATACCTGCTGCCTCACTGTTTGGTCCCAGGCTTCCCTGAAGTGGCATGCTGGGTCAGTCTCAGTTGTGTATCTACAGGAGCCTTTCTGTTCTCCATGGTGTGTTCTAAGTGCTTAATGAATATGCTGTATCTGCAGATTTAACGGACTCTGTTACAGCATTTTGAAAACTGATTATATGCTTGTCAGTGCTGCCCTATTCAATTGAATTGTTCCTCATCTTTGTATTCTGTTTCTTTGAGATGCATCTCTGCCAGTTATTGTAGTTTTGTATTTTCATGCTAATTCTGATGTTTCTGATTTTTGTGACTGCATTAACTCATTTGTCTCACCAAGATGGATGATAGATTTCAAAGTGGATTTAATCATATGCTCATACTATCAAGGTTTATGAATTATATTTTCAAACATTACCAAATTTTTAAGTATAAATTGTGCTTAATTGAATAGAATATACAGATTGTTTCATAATTCTTTTTAATTATATTTCTTATTAGAATGTGTACTAATTTTCCCTCACACTTGGCATTGTTTTTCTGTTTCTAAAATTTCTTGCAAGGATAGGGGACGTTAATTAGCTACACTGATACTGATGAAGTCTAAGCTGCATTCTAGCAAGGCAATCAAAGATCAGCTACATGTTTCTGAAGAAAAAATGGCTTAATGCATTAAGTAATTGCATTTGCTAGAAAGATGGGGAAAAGATGAGTTAATCTTTTAACATGATCATCCTACTTTCTGTTATACCTTCAGGATTCAAAGTAACTTAAGGTAGTAGACTGAGTAATCAATAGGCACATTGATAGAGCAGTTCTGCATTTTGAGCTAGTTGCCTGAAATGACATAGTGCAAAAAAACCCCTTCCGACAAACACCAAAACACATGCTTACTTTCATTATTGATAAAAATTATCAATATTTTCTAAAATTCCTGAATTTTACAGGTATCAACAAAATAATAGCAGAATAGCAAAATTGCACCAGGAAAAACCCCACAAAATTATGAAATAGTTTTCTCATCTTCAGCCTCCTTTTTATCATCATGTGCAAATTAAGAATTATGAAAAGGTGCTGAAGTACTGAAATACTAGAAAACATGCATGTAAGCAAAGTATTATTGCTCTAAATTTAGCTGATTCATACTTAGAGACCTGCTAGACTTTAGGTAACAGGTATTACAATAGTAGCTACGGGAAAGGAGAACATGAGGAAGCACTATTACAGAGAATGCCAAAGAAAGGTTAGTAAAAGTGGGTCAATATGGGCAGGTGACTGATTTACTTCTGCTTTGCTAGCAGATATTTGTGAGCTGTGATATATTGTAGAACTCCAAAAGAGGGGAGGAGGAAAAAAGGGCACATTTGTGCCATGCTTCCAAAGGAGATTAATTTATCCGTGAATGGTATTGAGGATCTTCTCCTGGTTTGCCTAGTAAATATTTAAGGGTTTTCCTTCTGTTCTGACAGATTGTCTGCAGAAGTGCAAAACCTATAGAAATGGCAGTGAAGGAAAAGATTTCCATGTTTTGCCATGTGGAACCTGAGCAGGTCAGTACTTTAGTATTTTATTTGTCATTATTTAAACATGTGGGAAAGCATGCAAATATTTCTGTTTTCAGCTGCATTTCTGTTTTAAACTTAAGACTGTTTCATTAATATGTAATATGTAATGTTCTACAATTTTTGTCTTGCTGTCTTGTACACTATAACACTTTAAAAATATTGGGAGTTTATATGTTAAATTTTATGTCAAACGATCATTAATAATTTAAATGCATGTTACATAAAAAAGTTAATAAAAGGAGTAGATATTGAGTGTGTGGCTAATTGCTATACATAGTTGTGAAAACTGTGCAGTTTCAAGCTGTAGTTGGTTATTGTCCATAAATCATCTCAGGTTGTTATAATAATGGATGGACAAAGTGTGGTTAAAGCTAGGGGTTTTGCTTATGTCCGTAGATCATCAGAGCCACATGAAGACTCAACATGCCCTTTAACATGTTTAGAACGTAACTGTGCAGTAGATATATCTTTTTATAATTCATGTGTGATTTTGGCCTTAATAGTTTGTGATTAATTGCTATTTGAATATTAATTTTGATAAATCGAATGCTCTTTAATATTTTTGCAAGTGAGAGCATTTTACTCTTCAATGTAATGAATAATATTAGAGGGATCGTTGGTGCCACAGTTACGCTGTGTTTCAAATATGTATCAGTGTTGACCTCTCTCTCTGCAGGTGTATAAGAAAAAGCTTTTTATAGTAAGATTCCAGATGAGGACATAGAGGGCAGTGTGGCCACTACTCCCCATCCCACCTTCCTTCCATCTTACTGTCTGTGGAGGACAACATCCTTGAGCTAGTTTCTGGAAAATCCTTCAGAAATGCCTTTATGGTTCCTCTCCAGCCAGAGAGAGACAATTGGAAGTTCAATCAAACAAAAATGGTGTGTGCTTTTCTGGCATTATCAGGCCATGTGTAAGCGTGTACATTCTTGGATTCCGACTGCAGTTATTACACCAGTCTAACCGGACCAGGAGTCCCATGTGTTAACTGCATTTCCCTAAGAACTCCTTGGCAGGGAGGGAGCTGTCTTCATAGCACTGTTTTTTCCCCAACGTTGTGCCTTTTAGGGTAGAAGCTCAATAGTTGTACCAGTCACAGCTTTCATGAGAAGCTGAGTATATGATCCTGGGCAGAGTTCTGCACTCTTCTTGTGCTGTTCTGGCTAGCTCAAATATCTGTCCACTGTGCTGCATTGTGTAATACAGGTGTGTCCCTGGCATTTAGACCCAGTGGTCTGAACTGGGATGCTGCTAGGCGCCATACTGTATTGTAGCCTTTTTTTTTTTTTTCATAACTGTATTCATCAGAAGTCTGCAAAGCCATTCTTAAGTCCCCTCAGTGTCTTAAAATTAATGAACCATTTCTGGATTCCAGAAGACACTGGCCACATGCCGATATATTCCCTAGAATGATCCTGGTTTTCTTGTGAACTGAAGGATTAGACGCATCATGAGTCTTCTTCCTGGAGCTATGTGCAATGCTGGTAGAGAAGAAGCTACAGTTTATTTTGTGTTTAGAACAGCGATTTACAATCTCAGGGAGATCAATCTTTTCAGTCCACCTTTCCCATTTTTTTTGCTGTTGTAGAATCACAAAATACTTGAGGTTGGAAAGGAGGTCATCTGGTCCAACCCCCCTGCTCAAGCAGGGCCACCTAGAGCCAGTTGGACCATGGCCAGACAGCTTCTGAATATCTCCAAGGAGGGAGACTCCACAACCTCCTTAGGCAGCCTGTACCAGGGCTTGGTCACCCTCATTGTGCAAAAGTGTTTCCTTATGTTCAGAAGGAACCTCCTGTGTTTCAGTTTGTGCTCATTGCCTCTGGTCCTGTCACTGGGCATCACTGAATAGAGCCTGGTTCCATCCTCTCTGCAACCTCCTCTCAGATATTTCTATACATTGTTGAGATTTTCCACCCATAGCCCTGAGCATTCTCTTCTCCAGGCTGTACAGTTACAGCACTCTCAGCCCTTCCTCATAAGAGAGATGTTCCAGTCCCCTAATCACCTTCATGGCCCTTTGTGGGCCATGGACTCTTTCCAGTATGTCCATGCCTCTCTTGCACTGGAGAGCCCAGAACTGGACCCAGTAGTCCAGGTGTGGCCTCACCAGTGCTGCATAAGGGAGAAGGATCACCTCCTTTGACATGCTGGCAACACTGGATATTGTTGGTTGGCTCATGTGCAACTTGGTGTCCACCAAGACCAGTTCCTTTTCTGCCAAGCTGCTTTCCAGCTGAGTGACCCCCAGCATGTACTGGTGCCTGAGGTTGTTCCTTCCCAGGTGCAGGACTTTGCACTTCCCCTTGTTGAACTTCATGAGGTTCCTCTTGGCCCATTTCTCCTGCTTGTTGGCAGGATGGCAGCACAACCCTGTGGTGTATCAACGGCTCCTGCCACTTTGGTGTCATCTGAAAACTTGCTGAATGTATGCTTTGCCCCATCATCCTGATCATTAATGAAGGTGTTAAACAGGACGGGACCCAGTACTGATTCTTGTGGTACTCCTCTAGTTACTGGCTTTCAACTAGACTTTGTGCTAGACTAGACTAGTTCATCACTCTCTGGGCCCAGCCATTCCGCTAGTTTTCCTCACCATCTGCTCATCCTGCCTATACATGAACAGGTTGTCTATGAGGATCTTGCAGGAGACAGTGTTAAAAGCCTTCCTGGAGTCCAGATAGACAATATCCATTGCTCTTCTCTCATCTGCCAGGCCTTCATCACAGAAGTTTATCAAGTTGGTCAAGTATGACCTCCCCTTGGTGAATCCATGCTGACTACTCCTGATGATTTTCTTGCTTTTGTGTGCCTGGAAATGGTTTCCAGGACTGCCACAAGTAATCCATGAAGACCACATGATATTTTGTGCACAGACTTCCTCAAAGTGGATTTTTTTTTTTTTAATTTGCTTTTATCAAGTGAGTCTTCCCTCCTTGCTTCAATGTATGTACCACCAAAACAAAAGCAGTGTCTTCAGCTTGTTTCAGGATTATAACAGTCTCCTTAGTCAGCTATAGACAATCTGTAACCTAGAGCAGTTAGTGATTCTTTCTTGATGTCATATCCCTAGGATGGTAGCTGCAAAGTTTGGAAAAAACAGTTGAATAAGCCTTATTCCTACTATAAGAGGGCTGTGGTTACCCTATTCATTTTGCTGTTGTATGGGCACATAGAGAGGCACGGAGCAGCATGCATGTGTACATACTTATGTGATGAACAGAAATAACTCAAGGGTAACTAAGCGAGTATCCTTTACTTCTTGTGTACCAGGGAAGAAAACACTTGTACTCAGGATTCTGAACTCTGTGGTCTCATGTAAACCAAGTACAGTGAATGTAACTGCTAGCAGCTTGGACACCATTTATAAATATATTCTTAACTAAATGGTCCTTGAGTAGACCAGCCTTACTAATTAATAACTAATTCACTAACAAAATTCTTTTAGGAGACTTTATCGCAACCTAATTGGGTCTATTTTGTTAGGTTCCATTTGTGTTCTTTCATTCCGAGTTAATATTCTATGCATTTCTGAGAGAGGGAGAGAAAAGTGTTAGCAAGCATGACTGCTTCTGGGGCCAGATGTTTGTATTAAAACTGATGCCTTGATAGGCTTGACAAGCAATTTTTGTATGATGGTGTGATGAATAAGTGGATTTAGTGGAACCTTAAATATTAGCTGTCCTGCTCTGCTCATTCAAAAGAAAAGTATTTAAAAATCAGAATGTATGTAGAATATGAAACACATGTAGTATACAAAAAACAGAATGCATGTTTCCTGTGAAAAATTTTTAGGTAAGTCTTTTATGTTACACTTTTTTTGTTAGGTGATATTTATCCATGATGTTTCTTCCACTTACCGAGTACCAATCCTGTTGGAGGAGCAAGGCATCATTAAGTATTTTAAACAGAGGTTAAATTTACCTATTGATGACCAGCCAAGTGATCTTCTAATGAAATGGAAGAAAATGGCTGACAGGTATTCTAGCTCCTGCTGCTTTTTCTAGAAGTGTTTTAATTCAAGTTAGGTTTTTAGCTGCTGTGAAGTCACCAAACTGGACTGGGGTCAGTAGCATGCTGGTGATCAATACTTGTGACCAGTCTGGGTTTAAAAACATTGTCAGTTTTGAGATTTTTAGAAGATGTTTTATGAAGCTAAAGATAAGGCAAAACACTGTTAAAATGTTTTCTTTGTGGAAATTGGTGTAATAACTGAAAAACTTGTTTTTGTCAGATATGAAAGGTTGCTGAAGGTGTGTTCCATAGCACTCGTTGGCAAGTACACAAAACTAAGTGATTGCTATGCATCTGTTTTCAAGGCTCTGGAACACTCTGCGCTGGCAATTAATCACAAACTGGATTTAATGGTGAGGATATTTCTGGATTTTGCTTTCAGGAATACTTTGAATATACTCTACTAGTTCCTGTCATGTGAGGCAGTTTTAATTCATGTGGAAATTAGAAAATGAATCATGCAGATAAATACAGACTGGCCAAGCATCTCATTTTTTTAAAGAAGTGTTTACAGATTTAATTATTTTATTTGGAACTAAACTTATCTGAAAGGAATGCTGCAACTACCCAGAACTGGATCTGATGAAAAAGCAGACTTTACCTACAAATTTATATTTACTATCAAAGGTAGGTTTCGTTTGTTCGCATGAGACTGCTTTTATGTTAATGAGATTAGCTTAAGGACAGGAGAAAATAGGTAAATTGGAAAGCAGTTTAGTTTCTTTTTCAAAATCTGGTGCCAGAAGCTGTTGCTCTTCATTTCAGTTAATG
>NW_010564322.1:0-2155 GCF_000687285.1 Phaethon lepturus | reverse complement strand
GCAGGATTCTAATGATATCATAATTGGGCCATAAACTTAGTTTCTCCAAGATAGTAGTTCTTTGAATAAAGGACTATTTAGGGATCTAATTTGTCTCATTTTAATGAGAATAGAAAGTTGAACTGCACTGGGGAAAAACTGTTACCAGCTTTCTCACTGCTGGAACTATCAGTTTCCTTTGCTGAGTTTTATTGCTAGGGCTGGCAAGTCTGGGGCAGAGAAGCAGTGTGGAAGTGTATTATTATCACTTAATGGGTACAGAGGACAATTTTGCAACTTGCAGTAGTAAAACAGTAAGTATCAGCAATGACTCACTGCTTTAGAGTGATTCATTAAATGATATAAGATAAATTGATCAAAATGGTCAGTTGCAGGCTGCACTTAGTAGGTTTTGGTCTCTGCCTGTCTCTGATTGAAGTAAGTTTGTTTGTTTATGCCCTTTGGGGTAATTACTGAAAATTGCTGAACCCTGTGACCTTTGCTAATCACTCCCTTTTTTGTGATATGAAAAATAATACATATTAGAGTGAAAGTTTCAGTATGTCAAAAGCTATGCATGGGTTGCTTAGATAATGCTTGTGCAAGGAAGGCAGGCTGTTTCCACTCAGCTCTAGAAAGTTTCTTACTGGAACTAACCACTTTTTGACAAGGAAGGTCATTAATATCCAGGATGGTTGTTAAGCTGGCTAAAGGCAGCAGGCCAAAGAGGTAACCACCGTTCTGTAGTCTCAGTCTACCTAGCCCAGAAAGATGCAATGGGAGCACCTAGAAGAACCAAGGGTGCATATCTACTTCTTTAATGAAGCACAGAGTAATGAATACATCGGAATCCTGTTTACAGTGATATTTCCAGTATCTTCTGGGAGAAGATAAGTTCCCTAAACCATGAACACTAAGTACTAAAGAAGGAGTTTCTCATATTGGAAACCTGGTTACATACTTCTGTTTGCTTGAGAACACAAGTCACCAGGAATGTTATCACCTCAGGTGTTTTATTTTCAGTGACTTGGTGGAGAAGGTGACTAGCCCTGTACCAAAACAACCAATTATGTTTTGTACCCTCTCATCACTGCTTAGTCCTGATGGGCTGTTAATCAGATGGTGAAGTAGTTGCAGCAGCTTGTGGTGATGTAGAAGATACTTTTCACTGTGGCTTGTGCTGTTCTGGGCTCTGAAATCACCCTGTTGTTTTCTCACAGTATCATCCTGCTGCTTGCCAAGCACGTCAGTCAGCTGCAAATCTTTCATCTGTTGCTTCTCGTTGTTGATGTCATCCCAGAACCTTTTCAAGTAGGGGAAGTATGCAGAGATGCATAAACAAAAGCAAAGCTGAACCTTATTTTCAAGTAGGTTGATTTATTCTTTGGGGAGGGGGAAAAGGCCCTTCCTATGAAGAGAAAGGAGAAAACCCAGAAACTGTAGTGTCCTTCTACTCTTGTCCTCTGTAAGGTATGCCGAATGTTGAATAGCGTAGAGGCAGAGAACTGGTTGCTACCTATCATGTAAAACAGCTAGGGAACCACTCAAGAAAACAAAATAACTTTATGTTTAATAAGAGGACGTATTCTTCTAAATACAAAGGAAGTTATGCATAGTGTTTGCTGCTAAAAGATATCTCTGAAATTAAAAGGACTAAGCAGAATTCAAGTAGACTTTTATATGTTCATATGACTAAGAAGCCAATTGGTAGGTATCACGGAAAAGTAAAAAAACCCCAAAACAACAAAAAACCCACCAGAAACTCAGCTTAGGGAAGAAACAGCTTATGTTTTAAGGCTTAAGGTGTCTCCTTTCCCTTGAAGGGAGAGGAGAGGAGAGGAGGTGTCATCGAGAGGGAAAAAAAAATATATATATATTTGTAGGAAATAGATGAACTTTCCTCCGTGATGTTTTCTTCCACAATATACATACACATATAGTTGGGAGGTACTCAGACCAGTTGGACATGCGCAAGTCCATGGGACCAGACAAAATGCATCCCAGAGTGCTGAGGGAGATGGCTGGTGTCATTGTGGGGCCACTCTCCCATCAGTTGTCAAGGGTCATGGCAATTGGGGGAAGTTCTCTTAGTTGCTGAGGCAAGCAGCTCTGGTGTGGCACCATGGGCAGCGGAGCGTTCTAGCGTGGTGCACAGGGGCGTTTCCTGAACCAAGGG
>NW_010564321.1:525-840 GCF_000687285.1 Phaethon lepturus | reverse complement strand
GGTGGTTGGGTTTCCCCAGTCGAGCTCATTGCGTGATTGTTGTGATTTAACCCAGCAGGTACCTAAAAGAACCACACAGCCATTCGCTCACACATGCCCCGCCCCAGTGGGATGGGGAAGAGAATCGGAAAAAGAAGGTAGAACTCGTGAGTTGAGATAAAGACATTTTAATAAGACAGAAAAAAACATAATAATAACGATAATAATAATGATAAAATAATATACAAAACAAGTGATCCACAGCACAATTGCTCACCACCTGCAAGGACCGATGCCCAGTTAGTTCCCGAGCTGCAGCGCCTCCCTCGCTAACTC
>NW_010564321.1:0-213 GCF_000687285.1 Phaethon lepturus | reverse complement strand
TGCCTTTGAACACCCAGTGTAGCACGGGCAATCGCAGTGCCAAGAGAAGATATGCTTCTGTACCAACATCTTCTGAAGCAGCTCGAACTCCCTCATATGCTGCTAGTATCTCTTTTTCAGTCGGGGTGCTGTGGGCTTCTGATCCTCGATACCCCCAGCTCCAAAACCCTAATGGTTGACCTAGGTTTCTCCTGATGTTTTCTGCCAGAGGCT
>NW_010564320.1:46577-65457 GCF_000687285.1 Phaethon lepturus | reverse complement strand
GTGGGGAGCGGGTCTCGTTGCTGACAGCGGGCACCGCCGGGTAACACTTCCGCGCGTGTTTCTAGGGAGTTAGTGGAGAAGGGAGCTGAATTCGTGGTCTCGGGTGTGCCCGGAGCCTCGGCAGTGCTTTAAGCAGTTTCCATTGCTATCTGCAGGTTTCGGTGTTTTGTTTTGTTGTGGGTTTTTTTTCTTTTTTTTGGTTGTTGTTTTCCCCCTGCTGAGTGTTTTTCGCGTGGCGGGTGAGCTGTGGGATGACCTTAACTTTGTTTTGGTACCTTGTCGCGAATGAATAATTTAGGCCGCTTAAAGAATCATGGCCAAAGATAGCAGAAAGCGAATGATTTTAACATAAATTTGTAAAAAGCACGATTTAACAGAATTCGATGGCAAGGTCCACTCTGTTACTTTTTTAACGTGGAAAAGGTGTACAGAGAGAAACCAAATTACAGTTAAATGAGAATGATTTACTCATATATCAAATCGAGTTAATGTGGATATTGAGAGAAAGTAGGGGAGACCCTCCCGATGAGTCACGAGGTTCAGACTGGACCAAAATCCACCCTTAGTCCCAGACTTGGTCAACGGTTTATGACTAAGGTTAGGTAAAGGAAGTAAAGGAATGTCCTCCCGTTGAGTCACGAGGTTCAGAGTGGACCCCTTTGATTTCTAAACTTCTTCTCACAGAAGAGTCTAGGTGCAGCTGAATCCACTCCTAGTCCCAGACTTGGTCAACAGTTTATGACTAAAGGGATGGGGTATCAGGGATTCTGGTGTAGTGACACATGTTGTGCTTGGTGTAACTTTGGGATGGCAACAATGTGATACAAAATAAAAGCGATCAAATTCACTAACAATATTGAGATAAATCACAGTATCGAATTATATAAAACTTAGCAGCATAATAAACCTAAACTTCCTAAGATTCCTTAATCACACACACGTCAGTGTAGAGATAGAGTCATATAAAGAGATGTAGAGAAAAGAGACAGATATGTGCAAAGGTACCTATTAAATATCCCCCTCTGACTCATGTCGGACGCTTTGCGTTGCTCAACAGGTGCACAGTCGAGCCTCTGAGTTGATTGCGAACTTGAGGGTTCACGGACTCTTGAGAGGTGTCCTGCTCAGAGGGAGATGCTGGTTGCAGCCTGCTGCAGTCCAGGAAGGCTCAAAAGATCTTACTTGGGACCACTATTTATAGGACTGGGAGGTGGTTGACTTTAGACATCAGTGAGTTTCCACAATCCAGGCAGGTGGTTTCTCAATGGAGATAATTGATTAGTTCTGTTCTTGTTCTGTACCTTGTTTAGGTGATCAGTCCCTGATACACTCAGTGCTGTTCTCCTTGGCTACACAAGAGTGCTTGGTGTGGTTGAGGGGCTCGCAACCGCCAAACGCTTTGTTCAGAGGCCAAGGCTTGTCAGGTAACTTAGAGCAGCCCAGGTAGAAGGTGAAGGAGGCAGGGGGATGCACCACCACATACCTGCCTAGTTCATGAAGAGCTCTGCTGATACCCTGGAGGTAGCACACCGGGTCTGCTGGTTCACACCATGCCCAAGGGCCAAAGGAAAACCTTGGAGCTCTGAAAGGTGTTTGGGATAAGGTTATTATTTAGCATAAGCAGTATTGGAGGTAGAAAATATGCCCTCACTGTGCTACCAAGGCTTTTGAAATGCACAGATGTACTTCCTATAGGGTGTTGCTTTGCTCCTAAGGCATGCTTATAATTACCAAAGTTTCAAAAGGGAAGATGGGGAAACTCAAGGTTTCTGAGACTTCTTACAAGTACCATAACGCAGTCGTGCCTATAAAACTCGGGGAGTTTCTGCTGGGAAATCTGATAATGGGAGGCATTTGTGGTTCTAGATGTTCTGCAAGTGCCCAGAGCAGGGTGTACAGAGTGACTGTTTACTAATTGTGAGGAGTGATTTCCCTCAGTGAAGAGGATAGTGAACATTTTGGAGTTACCCTGGCATTGTGTCACAACTGATTTAGTTCTAGCAGAGATTAGAGGGAAGGTTTGATGCCTTCTTTATGCACTGATGTTCTGATAGTTGCTTAGGTACTGTTATCTTGTACCTCTCTTTATGTGGAAACTAAACTAGGAAAATTTTTGTTTTCATATATTTTCCCCTAGCACAGTTCTTGTTTTGGTGTGAAAAAGGCTTTGTTATTGTCACTTAGCCTATCTGAATTGAATTACTCTTTAAGTTAATTGCTTTAACTTTTTTTTACCCTCTCATGCATGATTTTTTCCTTCCCTCATCCTGAAACACTTTATTTTTAACTCCTTTCTGTTAGCCCCCCCCCCCCACCCCAGCTGTGGTGCCCAAAAGGAGAATGGTAGACTGCTCTACTGGAGGGACAAACACAGGAAGCCAAGACCTGAAAACGTCTGATCATAAGTCTTATTTCCCTTTTCCAGAAGTGCTGGCCTCAGTATTCTGAGGAAATCCATCCTGAAATAATTATGTTCTGCCTTCTTAGCTTTTCTACAAGCACATAAATTTTCCTTGCCTGCCTCTAACAGCTCATCTGTGCTGGTGCATGTATTCTGTGCACTAGCAGCAAAACACATGTCTGTTTAAGAGTTTGTGCCAAGGTGAAAAAAATATATCAAAAAGGAGAAGCGTTAGTTTGAAAATCTGGTTACATGCACGCCTTGTGCCCTCCCATGTTGTTTCCTGGGAGTCCAGTTCTGAAAATCGTCCCTGATTACAGCTACATCTCCAAGAGCTGCTTGAGCTGAATTTCTTGGAGAGTGTACTGGAATGTCACTTTGTGACCAGATCAGAATCTCCTTCTCCCCTGCTTAATAACTGAGAATTTTTTGTTTTCAGCCTGGCTGTGGTGCTTCAGGTGTTCCCTACTAGCAGCTCTGTCCCCAGCAGTGACCTTTGTCATTGAATCTGGTGTGGTTCAAACCTGATTCTCTCTTCCTGTTTTTCCGTGGTTTGCAATGCAACTGTTGTCTGGCCAAGTAGAGTACAAGGATCTATTGAGGAAGCTGCTCTTTCAGTAAGCACTGAAAACTTGACGGGAAGGGGCTTGGCTCAGGCAAAATAATGCGGGTGATTCTGCAAAGCAAACCTGCCAGATCTCTCGGAAGACAAATTTTGCTGTCCGACTGACTATTGGCAAGCACTTGCAAGGGCTTTTTGGCCTTTTAACAATTTCACAAAGGCTTAAGTAAGTTTAAATACTTAGAAGGTCTATGGGGAAAGGAGGGAGCTGCGGGGAGGTATTTTGGTAGTGGTGGGTGAACTTGCATGGTTACTTTGTTCCCTTGCTGCTTGTAGTAAGGGAGAGGAAGTGTGACCCGCAGTAAATGGCTAATGCAAGTGTGTGCTTAATTTCCCCTACCCTTGCTCTGAATTCATAATGGAGGGAGTAAAGAAGGCTATGTAAATTTATTATTGAACAATTTAAAGAATAGATTTGTTTCTTTGTCATTAATTATCTGCTATACTTTTCTGGTCTAGCTAGGCAACAATGGCAGGGGAAGACTGTGTAAGAAAACGCCAGTCTGGCTCCACTACAACCCGCAAGACCCCTGAGAATGAAGAAGTGCGGAGGAGACATGAGAACGAGAGGTCATTTCAAAACTCAAGCAATGGTGAGATTCTTTTGCTCGGGATTAGTTGCATCTCTCACATGTGATCTCCTCTAAGGTGGCCTTTCTAGCTCATGGCTCTTGCCTCTTTGCTCTTTCATTTCAGCTTTTCTGCTCATAGAAAGGCTGCCTAGGTGAAGCTCCCTGTGTACCAACCGCACTTCTTCGGCAGGTTTAGGTTGTTTGGAGTGCTGTCCTGCAGAATTTTCCCTTGGGGGCTGTGTACTATAGTGCTTACAGGGATCTAGAGTAAAGAAAGTGATTGATTGTCACAGGAGAAATGTGCATGGTGAGAAGGAGAGGTGTTAATGCTGTAAGTGGTGCAAATGCATCTTGACAACAATTTTGAGTAATCCTGGTAAACGCTTTTTCTGAGGCCTTCATCTTGTTCCCTTTACAAGCTTTAAGTATGTGGCTTCCTCAGGATTGAACAAAATGGTCTTTAACATACTGGGCTAAGCTGATGTATCCATCCTGACAGACAGGTGGAGGTAGGATGCCACAAAGAATGATTCTCTGCTCCTGAGGGGCTCTCAATGTCAGATCGGCTCCCTTCTATCCAGTCTCAACCTTGGCTGCCTTGAAAGGTGTAATAGAACAATAAATAGTTGGGTTTGTATTCATTTATATTGTGGTCACCTTAAAAGTAACACGGCTTCTAGCTGGCTTTGTGGAAGGGTTGCTGCTTCCTATGTCCTGTCCTTTGATTTGCAGGGACAGTTGTGGCGCAGCTTGAGTGGTTTTGCCTGTGGACTGTATGAACACTGTGACTGTCTCAGCCTCCTGGGTTATGTTGTACCACATTCCAGCCCAGTGATAAGGAGGTTAGCAAAGAAATTGCAGCTTGTTTCCTTTCTCTTTGGGAGACAGAATAAGCAAAAAGCTAAACCAGTTTATCACAATGTGCCACGTGAGTTTAAGTTCCAAAACCCTGGCGCCAGTAACTCAAGGAGATAATTCTTACTGGTACACTTCTGAATATTGTCACTATTTCATAGTACTTCTTTCAACTGAAATGGGAGTTGGAGCAAATTTAAGTTTAGGACAAGTCAGATTTCTTCTTGCAAAAAACACGTTGGAGAGGAAGCCATCCCGCAGACTACCTAGAGAACTGGGATTTTAAGCTGTTGGGGTACCATTGTTTTAATTGAATCAAATGGAACTGTTCCATTAATGCTGTTTTGAGAAAATTGCAAGGAGTTGATGGCTATTGGAATACAGGTGTGATGGGTAGAAGTCTGCTTCTAAACCCTTTTATCTATGGAAACCTCTTAACTGTTATGCATGAATTTGAGTTCTTGCAAGCTTGCGAGTGAAGAATAAATATAGCTGTGATAATTAGCACTTTATAGGTGGGTGTGCATGTCTTTAAAAGCCTTTCATTTTAATACCTCTGGGATGTGCAGAGGTACTCACTGCAGGTGAGATACTGTAGGTGCTTGGCAAGTAAACATTCTGGGATAGATCTCTTGTAAGTGTAGTGAGCTTTCATGCATGTATGCGTACCTGGTGGGATGGCTTAGAACAATGCAGTGTCTTTTAATATGGTACAAACTGCAGTGAAGAACAGCAAGGGCAGCTGGGAGGAATCCTGGTTAGTTAAGATTAGGTGCCTCTCACCTTCCAGGGTTGCTGCCAATTCAGCAGAAGTGCCAGAATGACTTAAGGGTTACCAGTTTTTGCAGACTCTCTTTGCTCAGCGCAGTGATGGGGACAACAGGAACGCCACAGGGAGGTAGGAGGCATGAGTCTGATGCCTGACCACATTATAGGCCCAGGAGGGAGATGCATCCCTCTGGTTAGGAATCCCTCCGTACAGTGGGGTTAGATCAGTGTCTTTGTGGCACAAAGGTTGAAGCTTTACAAAGCTGAAGTGTTGACATGATCCAGACAGTGGCCTCTTTATGTAGTCCAGCATGCTTGCGTAAGTAGGTAGGGCTTTCTGTGAAAGCACAGCAGAGGTTGAAGAATTTCTGAAAGGGAGTAGCCATAGACTTCTTTTCTTACTTTCTTTTGTCCTTGATGTTCACTTCTGAACAGCTGTTTCTAAGGCATTAGTCCTGATGTATACAAAGGCAGCATGAGGCTGCTATGTCTGGCAACATCCTCTTAACATCTTAACAGTGGGTGTTGTGCTGTATTTTAGACAAGATGCATGATTATTGCAGTCAAGGGATTCTCACCTGGTCAAGACAGTATCTTGCATGCAAGTAAACATGTGGTGTCTTTGTTGCAATTATTTCTGTAGAAAAAATAAATTGCTAATGTGATTTCCCACCCTTGATCCTCCCTGATTAGCAAACACAATCTGCTTTTTAACTTATGAGCTAATGTGTCAAGGGCCAATTGACTTGCTTCCAGAAGTGTGTGAACTTTCTACAGAAACTGCTAGGCCATTAATCATTTCTTCATTAAAACTCAAATGCACTGGCTGATCTGAACTTACTTAGAGGAATAATTTTAATCCATTTCTTGGCTTTAGAGCTATATTTAGGTCTGACTTTTCCATTTTGTATAGTTTAAGTTATTTTTTCCTTGCCTCATCAATGCTTCTGAAGACTGTGTCATTGCTTGTGTTCTAAGACTGAATAGTTTGTACTCAGGTACCCCCAAATTAGTAGCACGGTGGAAATATTCGTAGCTTTGAGATTGCCAGAAGAACTCTTCCGTCTGATGTGTTTGTAACTTGTATCATTCGTTCTGTAAGCTGAACTTTAGTCTCATATATCACTTCTCCTCCTTGAATTGGCTCCGTAATTAAATTACTCATTTGGTACTGGCATAGAGTCAGCAGGTGATCTAAGCAGCAATAATCCCCTGTCAAAAGCCGTGCTTCCTTAATAAGATTAGACTTAGATGTTTTCAGATGGAGATACATAAATAAATATAAAACTGTTCTGCTTAATGGGATATTGATATCGGGCAGTACTGGTTGCAGGAAAACTTACCTGGAATGAGGATAATAGAAACTGCATGGGCAGATCTTAAAAGGTTAGAGAGGACATGGCTCTTAAGCGTGCATCTGAGTGCTGCCAAAATGCTAAGATTAGAGCATTCAAAACAGTAAAAACTGATGGGTTTGGAGTCTGCCCTTGTTTCCTCAGAAATCAGAAGATTAGAAGTGTCTCCAGAGACTGATCTGCAAACAAGCTGTGTGGCATATCTTTGTTTGCTGTGAGTAAGCCTGTTTAGTAACCCCTCTTAGAAAGGGGTTGCTATCTTCCAGTGAAGAGGTTATTATTGATCATTCTCAGTGAAAAAGTTCATGAAGTTGCATGAATTGTGTGTGTGCCTACTGATAGTTGTAGGAGGAGGGAGCTCTGAAACAAGGAAGCAGTTTGGAAAGCTTTAGGGTTTGCTGTCTGACTCAACAATAAGTGTTCGTTGCATCAACAAGCTATTTCTTACAGATTAATAAACTTGGGATTGAGCTGCTTGAATTGAGTTTCTTGGATGTGTTCCAGAGAGATGGATCACACAGAGCTGTCTTGGCTGAGACTAGGTGGATTCTGGTAATTTTAGGCACTCATGTTTTGCAACTCATAGGTTTGGAGAAGGCTGAGCAGTTTCTTCTGAAGAGCCTGTGGACATACTAGCATGGCATAGAGAATGCTGGTGTTTCCTCCTGCTAGTGGAGAGGCTGTTTGGGTCCCATGTCCCTGCAGACTTGACTTTTTAACTGAATTCCTTGCCCAACTGCAGGGCAGTGACCTATGGCCTGTGCATTCTTTAAGCAGATCAGCTGAGCTCTGGGAGCAATCTAGTCATAATTTGCCTCTCTTTGCTGAGTGGCCAAATAGCCTTACCTTCTGACAGGGTAATTTTATTAGCATCAAATCATTAACGTATGTTGTATTGTACCAGATATGGAAGACTTCGCTTCTTTACAGTAACCTTGCACTAGGTTGGCTTTAACATCTTCAGTGTTTTTAGAGAGGGAGCCTTTGAATCCAGATATCTGACAGTAATGAAATCCTTCCGCCTATGTTGCTTTAACCTCTTGAATGGGAAGTTGTCTGATCAAGAAATAATGAAGGTAGTATTTTTAAACCCTTTTAGAGAAGGGCAGTATTGGGTACAGTTTGTATCTGTAACTTTCCATGAAGATCCTGAAACTAAACAGATCCTGACATCATTAGACGAGAATGCATCTGAACTGTGAGTGATGTGCTTGGTTGTTCTGAGAAGTGTCTTTTTTTAAGTACGTGTGGCAATAAACTGAAGTTTGTTTGTGTGCTTTTCTTAGCTTTTCTGCAAAGAGGCATTTTTGTCTTGAATGCTGTGCAGGAATTTAGATCGCATTAGTCTTCCTGGGTTTTTCTAACTGCTCAGTAATAAACTTACTGCCACAGTGCAGGAACAGTTTTGAGTGGCAATGGCTCAGAGTGCTGGGCTGCAGGCAGCTTCTGTGGCTGGTGAAGTCATTATGGGCTGGAACTGTAACACTGCACACAAGCCACAGCTTTACTCACATGACTTATTCCCGCTTGTGGCCCTGGTGGTAATCACAGACTCTATCGGTTAAATAAAATGAATGCTGTTGAACGCAGTTAATTTTTGTGAGCTTGCTTAATAGGGTGTTGGCTAGTGTCTTACGTAGAAGCTGTTTTTGTTGGATCCCAAGCTGCAACACTAACAGATGGTGTGAATGGGATGCTTCTCTACTCATCTCAAATGTCACTTATCTGTAACATGTACAAGAGTAGGTTGAAAAAGGGACAATGACATCCGAAATGTTCATAAATCTGTTGTGAAACTCAAGTTGCTCAAGTTTTCAACAATAAGAAGCTTTCTCAATCTTCAGGTGATCTTTTATTAGCCTGGTTTCCTGTGGAAACAAAGCTTACATTTAAATTGCTCAGGTTTTTTGTCTTCTGATTTTTGAACCTGCTTTGAGTTTGGGCTGTGCAGGGGTGTCACATCCTACAAGTTTCTACAAGCCCAAGACAAGTGGTCAGCCAGGTAAAGGTCTTATCAGTGTCTTTGGGAAGTGAACACAACTCCCATTAGGTGAAAACTTCTGCCTGTAAGCAAAGCTCTTTCAAAGCAAACCCTGCTCCTGTCTCCTGTGAAACTTGCTACTATTTCATACTGGCCTTCAAAGATGTTCTTCCTCATGACTTTAAATATATTTCCCATTTTCTTAAGGCAAATCCCATCTTGCTTTAAATGCAAAGATGTGCTTATGCAGCCTTGAGTCCTTTTTTGTAATGATGTTGCAATCCCAAAATGATACAGGGGGATCCAGTCTTCATTTTCAGTGTCAAAGGAAAATGAAGATTTAGACTTCAGCAGTGCACAATTGTTTTTAGACTCCAAATCATGTGATGATTCTCTTCTTGAATGACCTCACAGGACATAAATAGGAGCTTGCACAACAGAAGATGAATGATTCAAGAAGATGATGAGTTATGCATTCTCTGCTATCTGCCTTGTGACGCAGCCTGAGTTTATGGGGCGATGGAACAAAGCAGAATGAGTTGTTTTGGGGTAGGTTTTCTTCTGCAGGAGACCCTTTGTTCTGGAAAAGGAGCAACAAGCTTACAGGTGGTTTTACTTTGTTTTATGAGATGCATATAATAGACATGGAGATTTTGATTTTAAAGCCTTTAAAAGATGCTGTCTTTCTAGTCTAGTCTGTGCATGCACACTGGTGTTTGGGTGAATAAAGTGGCAGGAGAGACACTGCATACAATTCAGCAATTGCAGTGTCAGCAGGTCAGAGACTGGCCTCATTTCCTGTACAACCATTAAAGCTGTATGTAAGGTATCTGTAAAATTATATCCATCTTTAAGGCCTTGTAAGTCAAAAAGGGTGTTTTATTTCCAAAGTGAGCCACTCCTGGGTATTTATAATAACTGAGGCTTTAAATGCAAGATCTGACAGGAAATATGTGGTCAAAGCAGTAGTTATTTATTTTTAGCTTAGCTTACAAAGGAGATAGTGCAATCCCTTAAGTCTCATGTGTCCTTCCCTCTTTGGCTGCGTTGGATGGCTTCAGGCAAACTTGATAGAGTCTTGAAGACTGGCAGCTGAGTAAGAGACACAACTTCTTAACTTTTTGCAGGAAAAGGTTAGTTGTGCTTTGAGCTCAACAACTCTGGTCTGCTTTCTAGTGGGAAAGTACAAGATGGTTCTTAGCGTAGTAGTAATGGGGGAAGAGGGCTATGAATGCAATTGCGGAGTGGCACTGTGAGGGAGTAGAGCCATTGAGATGATATGAAGGGCATACAGTTCTGTGGCTTGTGGAACTGGTTGAGTGTTGGGGTTTTTTTTAATTTATTGTGAGGGGGAGAGGGGAATCCATTTGAGACCAGCAAAGTGCACAAGCTGAGTAGGACAAGGGACTCTAATGGCATCTTACACCCTTGAGTTAATTTCCAAACTGCTGCTGTTCGGCAAGTGTAACAGCATGACAAGCTTAAATGCTGAGGTAATTTTTTTGTCTCGGAGGTGAGATGCTTAGCAACCAGGAATTCTATTTTTGTAAAAATTTATCTTTGCATGCAGCTCAAAATTCATGGTCTTACACAGTTTCTTTGTTCGTTGTTGCATTACAAGACTGCTAAGTAATAGGCTGTTGTTGCTGGTCTGTATGTAAGTCTATAGCTTGTGTACCAGTTATTATAGACAAAAACCAATCTTTCTGCTCCATTGGGGGGGAGGGTGGAATTAAACGCTAACAACTGAGCATAGCTTCATTGAAGATAAAGTTTCTTGTTTCATTTAACTCCTCTCTAGTATTGGAATTGGAGTCATCTCTGAAGCAGGTCTATCTAAACTTCTAACAGCTGGTTGCTCATAAGAGCACCCTCAGACTAGTGTGCATCAAAGAAGCACTTGCTTCTGTTAACACAGTGTGCAGTTTGCGTGCGTAGGCTGCGCACATAGAAGGAGGAAAAGACAAGCAGACTGCATTATGAACCGTGATATTACTATGAATCTGTCGTCTTGTCACACAGCAGAACACCATTGACACCTCTCCTGCAAATCTGTTAGCTCATGCTTCACTGGAAACATTACTAAAAATCAGTTCAGCACCCTCTTTTTCTAAAAGTGGTAATATTGTCTTAGATGCTGAACGTGTGACTTGTAATGCTAGCCATGTGTTACTGTGTACGGTACTATTGTAGCTAGAATTGCCAAAGGACATGCACAAGGCAAGGTTTGCTGCTACCTTTTCACCCTGACTAATATTTTAGGGGTGTGGATATTGCTGCTTTAATCTTGCTTTTCCTTCACATGCAAGACTCTCTGTTTTAAGTAACTTTATCTTCTGTGTCGTAGTTCTTATTGGAGAAGTGAAACACCAGCTGGCTTGCCAGCACTCTAGAACCATTGCAGACAAACCTTGTCTTAAAAGTCAACTAGTCTAAAATGTCTGATTTGTGTATGTTCAGCTTGATGTAATAGAGGCATCTCAGATCTTTATAGTTCTTTATGCAAAAGAAAGGTGATGTTTGAGGCATTACATATGAGCCAATGGTATTAGTAATGATAAAAGTCATATGATGTTCATGGCATGGTTAGACCTGACTGCTTGCTTGAGTGATGAAATGCTGAGGAATACAGCCAGACTGATATCTAGGACTTCTCCTGGGGCATAAAAGGAGTGGGAGTAGCCAGGTTTGAATGCTGGTTAACTTTCCAACTTGCCACTTAGCCTGTCTTCAGAGCTGGTTATGTTATTTTACAGGTAGTTGTGACTTGACTGCCTTGTCTATTGAGAACATAGAGACCTCCAGACAACCTAATCTTACATCTAGTTCTCTGCGCGTAAGATAAACCTCTGATAAAAGATCAGCATTCTTGGATATGGCCTTCGAAGGGTTGTTCTAATTGCTGCTTCAAGGCTGAATATGTTTAGGGACCTTGAGAAGATTTGCAGAGTTGCTGATGGAAAATAAAGCTTTCAAAAATCCACCATGTTATCAGCTGTTGACTGCCTTATAGTGCTGTGATCCTAAATGGCTGTTTAAAATACTTAGTCAGAGCTTATGAATTTCCTGCAGCTTAGTTTTGAATTTACTGGGACCTTATTAGAAGTCAGAAGTGCTAATGAAAAATCAGCGACCAAGCTGCTGTATGTTGTGCTTTCTGTGTTTTCAGACATGCAGCTCGCATCACTGAAAATGCAAATGTTAAATATTTGCTTTCCTTCCTTAGGCCGGGTTGATGTCGACCATGCGATAACAAGGAAAATGCAGCTAATAGCAGAAGCTGAGGTAAATACACTGTAATGGTTGCTTGTGGGGAGGAGCGGGATGATTGACCCTGAGTGTCTTTTAGAGAGTCACTAGTCCTGGAACACAAATATCCCTCTTCAGTCATAGCTTGAGCACGGTGACTTTTATACAGCCCTCTTTCTCTCCTCCTCCTCTCTTCTGACTTTGCACAAGAGAGGTAATATTATCAATAGCCGTTCTGTCTTACTTGACCCCAATATGTTGAAGTCCAAAGATAAGAATGAACTTTGAGGCCTGTAAATAAAACGGAACTTCCTTCGACACTAACTTCTGGCGGTGTGATTATCAGCTAGCCTGCTTGCATGTTCGGTCTTTAAAATGCTCTATGTCCTGTTACCCATTGAGTAAAGGGCAGTGTGTAACCTGTATCCCACAGCTTCTGTTGCCCTGGCTGTGGAGATGACTTTCCTGAGCCTTGGTCTCACTCTTTTTGTCAGTGAGCAATATCCTCAAAGAAAATAGCACTGGATACTTCTAACATCGTCTGCATCTGTGTGACCTGCATTGTCTTAGCTTATGTTAAGGTGATTTATGCCCAAATTAAATGAAGTTAGCTAATAATTAACTGCACCCTCATTGTTAACCATTGTTTTGTAGCACACATGTTCTTCAGGGCAAATCGTCCTGCACTCTTGCTTCATTTTGTTGCAGAGAATTCCACGGTAAAGATGAAGTAACCTAATTGTGCCACCCTTATGTGAATATTAGGGAGTGGATACTTATAAGACAGAGAAAAATATCTTGCACCTTTGAGATGTTTTCCTGTTTAAAAGCATTTTTTCCACCTCTGTAGGTGATACGTAATTTATAACAGATATAACTAAAGTGTATTTAAATGTCTTCTGCAAAGGGTGTACTGCTTTTTGTGCTGAAACTCTTAAAATTCAGCACTTTAGAGGGATAGTCAGCTCTGAATTTTATTGTGTGTTGTCTCCTCTGAATGATTCCTACAGAGGACATGATAGAGCAAGCCTCATCTTTTCTCTGCAGATAAAACAACCACTGCAAATCACTGTTGGCAACAGATGTTTGCATGAGAAAACTTTGACTGTTAAGCACACGTAGCTTTGTAAGTTCCATGGAACACTAGTTGGTTGCAAGGGTACACCTTTATCTTGGATTTCTTTCTTCAGGAATGTCTCTTCACAGAATCACAGAATCATTAAGGTTGGAAAAGGTCTTCAAGATCATCAAGTCCAACCATTAATCTAGTGCCAACCGTTTGCTGAAGCTCCACATCCACACGTTTTTTGAACACTTCCAGAGATGGTGACTCCACCACCTCCCTGGGCAGCCTGTTCCAATGCTTGACCACCCTCTCGGTGAAGAAATTTTTCCTAATATCCAATCTAAACCTTCCCTTACAATGGGGAGTTACAATGGCGTAACTTAAGGCCATTTCCTCTCGTCCTATCCCTAGTTACTTGGGAGGAGAGACCAACACCCTCGTCGCCACAACCCCCTTTCAGGTAGTTGTAGAGAGCAATAAGGTCTCCCCTCAGCCTCCTCTTCTCCAGACTAAACAACCCCAGTTCCCTCAGCCGCTCCTCGTAAGACTTGTGCTCCAGATCCCTCACCAGCTTCGTTGCCCTTCTCTTGTTTCTAAATTTCTTTTCCTGGGCCACCAGCTTTGAGACACTGTAATTTGTAGACAAAGTGACTCCTTACCTGCAAAGAGAACTGAAGAAAACCAGCAGTGGCACTTTAATTATTGAAGTTTCTCCCACAATGCAGGGAGTTCAGGTTCTAAACCCAGAGGTGGCTTGCAAATTAGCTTAATGTGCCTCAAAGCTACAATAATTGCTATAAGGCTAAGCAAAAATGTCCATCTACTGCAAAAGTCCTGAGAATTCCTGGAATGCCCAGCCCTTTTGTTGTGTGAACCACTGAATAAAGGCTTGGATTGCAGTTTACCTTTCAGGGGGTAGGTATCTGAGGTCTAGACACATGCTTGACTTCTGAAAAGTGCTGGTCACTGACAACTCCCACTGATTTAAAAGGGGATTTGTGGGTGCGAGGTGTTGTTCATGTATAAGATGCCTTCATGCATCTGCAGTCCAGTCTGAAAATCTAGTCCTTTGTTCATCCTAAACTGAGTTGAGAATGGTGTGTTCTGTCACTCGGTCAGGGCGGGATGTTGTCATGTTTCAGTGACTGAAATTACTAATCTGTCAGATGAGTAAAATGCTTGGGAACTTTAGCAACTTTAAGCAAGCTACAGGGGTTACTTCCCTCAAATTTCTGTGACTTCTAATCAGTTATTGACCAGCTTCTGCTGTTTATGGCATAGCATTCTTTTCATACTTGCCTCCCCTTTTTGGTTTTGTAATGATGTGATTCTTTTGTTTAAAACTTAATGGTGACAGCTGAGTGACCTGCCCAGTTCGTTGCTTGAGACTTCAAGCATACTTTAGGCAACTCTTGGTTAAGTGCTCTCTGGGAGAAGCTACAACAAAGCCATCTGCATATCTGTGCCCTGTTCTAGTGAAGGCTGGTGGGAGGTGTGTTCTCCGGAGTCTCATTTCTTTCATGACTGGGTGGAATGCACTTGGCTTATTGAGCACTAACAGTTACTCTGGCAATTGCTCAAGTAGATTGCCCTTTGAATGGCAGTAGTAATAGTTGATAATATAGCACGATATGTTGTGCAGTTTTGTTGTACAGAATTACAATTACTGTAAAGTCTGTGCTCTGGTTGTATCATGTTTTATTTAATCTAATGAGAACTGACACCCTGCTCTTCTAATCCAAACACATGCATATGTTGATGTCAGCCCCTGAGGGTTGTATTGGGAGGAGGCTAACTCATCAGACTGCTAACTGTAAAGGGAAGAGGTAGTTTAAGGAAATAATTTCTGTTAAACTTGCTGAGAGGAGATTGGGCTGAAAAGCAGGGGAGAGTCTTTAAATAAAATGACAAGTTTTGGTAGGAATGAATAGTGCTTTGTTTGGCATGGAAATCTGAGCACTCCCAAGAGGAGCAGTAATTTCTATTTGACTTATTTTGGTATCAATATGTGCATGCATGCTGTAAAAGCAGGCTGTGCCAGAGAGCATGGGTGTGTTCTGTTACAGGTTGTGGTTCCAAAGTACCCAAGTAATTTTTTTTCCTCCTGTTTGTTTTAAAGGAACAAATCCACATCTCTGCAAGAGACAATCCTCTTCTCTGCCTTCCAGAAAAACAATAACTACGAGTAGCCAGCCCCTAAGAGCTTCTGTTTCATTAAGCACTGGTGAAGCTTGTTTGTTCTATACTGGCAGCTGCCAAATAGGGGAAAAAATGTTTTTATTTAGTTAAATATTAATCTCCTGCTTCCCCTCCTGCAGCTTCTGTTTCAAGAGATCTCTTTGGATCTGGCCACTGTGAAACAGGAGTGTAGAGTTCTGATGCATCTTGACTTCAGGGTCATTTGGGTTTATGCAGTCTTCAGATTATCTTGTATTTACTGCCAGAGAGTTAAACTTGCTTGCTTGGCTGTTGTTGCATTAGACAGCAGCATTTTGTAAGGACACATCTTCTATTAGTATCTTTTGTTAGCCTAAAAGCTTTGCTTCTAGAGGGGGCTTTTTAGCTTAGCCTTTTTTGGGTCTGCTTGGGTCTTTGGATTTATAAAATAAATCCAAGCATGCTTGAAAAATGAAGGCTGTATCGTGGATGACAAGTATCCATCAGTGGAAATCAGACTCCTTAAAACATAGCTGTAGAAAGAGGTCTGCGTAAGAGACAAAACATATCACTGCTGCAGCTTAGATCTAACAAATCCTGTTTCAGGTATCTGGCTTTTCCTTCTTTTCTTAGACCGTGTCCCTGTTCCTTTTTAGCAAAAACAATGCTGCTCCAGCTTTCTTCAGCATAATAGCTAAGCACTGATACATAAACACCTACTGACAAATGAGCTTCTGTCACTAGTGCCTTTTTGAGGAAGCATTGTTTTTGTGCACAAATTCTAGGCTCTTTCTTTCCCGCCTTGAAAATGGATTTCTTGATTTTGTTACTTTTCAGCCTTAAAGGTTAGAAAGTAGGTAGCAGTTGGTAATTCTGAAGGTGATCGGGGAAGCATATGTGTTTCTTAAGCAGCTGATCAGTAGGACTACTAGATGAAATAATATGTAGTTATCATGTAGAAGGACTTGGGCCTTGAATCTGGACACAAACATGAAAAATCCCAGACAAAAGGATGGTCAGACAAATATTGCCAATAAACACTTGCATAAAAAAAACAAAACACAGTATGCAATTAGTTTTGAAGTAATTTCTTGAAACTTGCCTCTCTCTCCTGTACTGCAGATGATGGCTGTCTGGCAGAGCATTCTGTAAAGGCTTATGGTCCAGGAACTCAGGGGTTAGCTTTCAGCCATGCTTCATCACTAGACTCAAGTATTGGTAAAACCATTTGGTATCTGGAGGGCTGAATGTTAAGGAACTAAATTTTCAGAAATCTTATAAATCACTATACTCTAAAGTGTCAGAGATTTTAGGATCTTTATGTTCCCAAGGTTCTCACTGAAATGCAGTGAACTACAAGTTGCCTTTTTTCTTTCCTTGAGGGAATTAATTTTGCCTGTTTTTTTCTTAGTCATAAGAATAATGCTTACGCCAGAGTGCAAATCGCAGGATCCTCTCTGCATATAAAGAATAAGAGAATTTGCACGACAGCAAAAAGCTCTCCAGAGCTCAGCATAGCACTTTCTGCAGAAATAAACTTTGGACACCTTATAGTGTCAGTTTCTTCTAAATGCATCTAGCTCAAAAACTCTGCATGGGGTGTGGGAGATTTTGGTCTTTTAGTCTCATGACATGAACTTTCGATAGCAGATCCAACTATGTTGCAGACAGGAAAATAGAGGAATGAATTACACATGCTAGTCTTCAGGCAAGACAAAAGGCATGTGAAAACATCTTAGCACTTTACATCTGCCTTTTGAAGATGAATTGTAGTCCTTGTCTGGGTAACTTACTATTGGGAAGGTTAAGTAATGCTTTCCTTTCTAGAAAAAAAACTTCTTTTTCAGGTGAAGCAAGCAGTCAGACTAGGGTGGCCTATGCTTTATCCACAGCTGATTATCTCCTTTTTTTGCACTGTATCAGTGCATTTTTCCAAAAAGATGGTAGAGATGGGGATGCTCATCCTTAGAAGTCATGGTCTCTAGTAAACGAGATGCTTCAGAAGTTGCCTTTGTCTAATAAACTGAGAGAAGAAAAATATGAATATGCAAAAAATGGCAAAACTTTATCGCAACTGGCTGTAACAGAAAAGATAACCTGTATAAAGCTGTCTGAAGAAAAGGGAGCATAGGAGATTCAACTGGGATATTTGATCCCCTGAATTCTTGTACTTCAGTCTTGCAGCCTACCAGTTTTGTCCCTCTCACTGCTCAGTCTTAATGCTTAGTAAAGCTACCCTGTTGTGTTGCTTTAGTGAAAACTTTCTGTGTGTTCTGTAATTTCAGTGGTACTTGACAGGTTTTTATTCAAACAATGGTAGCGGTGGAAGGGTAAATTTGGTCTTTCTTCCTGCACTCACATCATTGAGATCGCTTCTGCGTTAATGCATGAAAAGATCAATGGTGATTGCTTATCCTCAAGCATGAAAAGGTCCATTTTTCCCCTCAGTAACAGTAGATGGACTAAAAATTAAATCTTGTTGTACTTGTTTTGTATGCTAAGGATGTAACTGTAGTTAAAATTGTTTTCTGGTGCTCATGTATTAAGCTCAGCTCAACCTTCTTGGCACCATAAAATATGTGAAATGCCTGCCACTCCAGACATACATGTGAAGATCAGTATGTTTACTTTGCCTCTCTGTGTTGCATCTGATAGAGAAGATAAACATTATTCAAAGTCCTCTGGCCAGGATAAGCTTGTCCAGGTTGGCTCCAACTGCTGGCAGATGGTACAGGAATGTTTTCTTGATGTTCCCTTCTGTCCTGGAATATAAATATTTTATGAAAATGTATCCAGAGAATTAAACAACTTTCTGCTCTATTTTTGCTGTCAGCAACTGAAGCCAGCTTTCATGAAGGAAGTGGACAGTCACTTCACAGAGTTTGTGAACAGTTTGGTGGCAAAGTCAGCACTCCTGGATTCCTCATCTTCAGCCTCCCTCTTCCCAGCTTCCTGCTCAGAGAAGGAGCTGCACAAAGCCAAGTAAGTCAGTTTTAAGCTGTTCCTATAACAAGGTTATATTGCCTGGAAGCCTTATTTCCTTTCTTGTCTCAAATGTTCTCCTCTTTGTTTGCAGGACCTTGAGGGCCCCTCCAGAACATGGGAAGATCTTTACTGCCAGGAGGTCCCTCTTGGAGTGAGTAACTTAACTTCATGTTTTCCATTGAATTGACTGAAAACATCCTTGATGGCAAACTAGCTAGCATTTGCTTTGAGGTACTCACATCACCACCACCCCCCGCGGTCTTATGTTCAAACCCCTGTGGACTAATCCATTTAAGCTTCTCTGTTTCTTTCTAAAACATGTCTACTACAGCTTGCAGGCTTCCCAAATGTAAACCTTAATTACAGTCCTCTCAGTACCACTAAGATAATGGCTAATTATCCCTTGTCTGAGGATAAACCAAGGAAGTGTCTGTGTAGACAGGCACCCAAATTGTCTTTCACTCAATTGTGAAAGAGACTGAATTGTTACTTTCACTCTTTTGAATTGGGATGGCAGTGATGTCATGTTACCTTACCATGAAACACTTGAAAGCTAACATACTGGAGGTGTGATGTGCTATGCAAATGGCCTGACAGCATTTCAATCTCTCCTTTAGCGAACTGTTTGAAGTGAGTCACATAAGGACGATCTACCACATGTTCATCGCTCTCCTCATTGTCTTCATCCTCAGCACACTTTTAGTAGACTTCATTGATGAAGGAAGGTAAGAATGTTTTGGAAAGACGGGGGCAAGGGCTGGGAAATCCTTTCTTCCAAAGCACCGGAGGTACATGAAACAGCAGAATGGTTCAGAAAGAAGGGAGAATCCTTCTGTGGCATGTTATTGGAAGAGGGGGTTTCAGTTTGA
>NW_010564320.1:40274-46546 GCF_000687285.1 Phaethon lepturus | reverse complement strand
TCGTGCTGAAGGGGGTATGGTCATTTCAAATCAGATAGCTAGATGTTAGGAAAATCCTATGGATTGGTGCATTCTGTGAGAATTAGGGCCAACACAGTTGGGCCTGATGTGCTTAATTCATTACAAGGCTCGCAAAAGGGAGTGGTCGTCATTGAATGTGGACTGCTTTAGTTGAGTATCTTTAATGAAACGGTAGCTTTCAGCTGCTTGCATTTGCTTAAAGGACTGTGTTTAGAAAAACTTAAAATACTTCAACAGTCCTTTCTGTGTTGAAATGACAGTTCTGGAACACTGTACTTGTGCTTAAATAAAAATAGCACTTTTTGTTTTTCCTGGGGGAAAAAATCTCAAGGGTATTGGCACAGCCTCTGTTAAGATCGTGCTTTGCAGGTAGCCACTTGTGAACAAGATTGTGAAAGGCTGCTTTCCTCGCGCTTGTTGTTGCTTTAAATCGTGTCTTTTTGGCAAGCTGTATCCCATGTACACAAGCAGGATTGCAAGTTTATCTTGATGATTATCTGATCTCCAGTGTACAAAACTAGAGCTTTATCTTGATTATAATCATTGTCCCTCTTGTCTAGGTATAAGAACAGGCTCATGCACTATTGAATATTGTTTAGCTGATCCTAACTTAATAGTTTTAAGTCTATTTAATAGGACATTGGGGGTGAATAGGTATTTACTTCTAAAAATCAACTAATAGGTCTGGATTCTCTGATTACTCTTAAAAAAAAAAATCATTGCTGTGTTCTCAGCTCAATCTGCTAATTTGGATCCAGTTTGCAGTTGAGCCTCCACATGAGAAAAAATTGTGTTGGTGTACTCTGTACTACCTTCTCCTCTGACCTTGGTTTAGAAGAGCTGCTTATCTGTAGGAGTAAGCTCTGGTGATTTTGATAGCAGTAAGGTTGAACAACCTTTTGTTTATATCCTTGTGTTTTAAGCTTGATTATGAAATCAAGTACCTGATGCACGGCACTTAGACCTATTTAGACTGACCGTCTAATGACCCTAAGCCTTTTGGGTGACTTCTAAACAGAATCTGTGTGGAATGCCTACGGTTTTCACAAAGCAGAATTAAATTAGGTTTGAGTACTAGATACCTCACGCCTGTAGAGGTGGGAGGAAAAGCCTCTTTAGGTGTTAAACTCCTGGGAAGAATTGATTCTTAATGTACTAGTGATGATGTCCTGGGAGCATTCCCCAAAATCTCTTTCGGACCCTGGTTCAGCAGTGGATTGTTTAGTCACGTGCTTGTTCTTAGCAGGGATAAGCTTGAGCATACTGTTAAAGCACAAGCTGATCTTAAAGATGTGCTTAAGCCCTGTGGGATTTGAAGGTAAGCTGTGCCTGACAGCATTGGTGGCATGAGTCCTTCATATCTTATTTTCTGATGTGCTTGTGGGCAGTCACTTAAATCTGCCACAGAGATTTTCAGCTCTGTTTCTGAGCTGAAAGTTGCCACAGTCACTTCTATCTAGACTGTCAAACAGTTATGATTCGGAAGCTTTGCATTCTGTAGCCACTTAGTGGAGTAGAAGTATTTCTCATGAAACAATAGACACTGAATATTGTCTCTTTCCTTGTGCCTTCTAGGCTGGTCCTAGGATTTGATCTCTTGGTGTTTGTTTTTGGGAAGTTCCCAGTCGTCTTCTGTACTTGGCTGTGCATGTTCTGTGCCACAGTTATCGTTCCATACAACCTTTTTGTCTGGTGGGCCCAAGGCTACTGCAGTTCCTCCCATCGTGTAATCCGCTCTCTCTTCTATCAAACAGCTGGGCTTGGACTTGGACCAACCTATATTGCTGTATCATATGCCCTGCCTCCGGCTTCCCGCTTTATTGTAATACTGGAACAGGTAGGTCCCTACCCAGTATCTTTGGATATGTTGAATCTTGCTTTCAAAATGGAAAGGGTCCTTTTTCCTAAGGAGTCAAGTGTTGGTTTTATTCATTAAATTAAGCCAGGGCTGTGTATGGCATTTGACTTGAAGACAGACTTACAGGCAGTTAGTCCAATGAGAAAAAGTAGATAGTAAACTTTATTTTGACCTGGAAACCACTTGGGTTTTTTACCCTGTGTTTAAGACTTTACTGTGGGTTTTTTCTGAACATATGTCAAGGCTGAAATTCTATTTATTTCTAGTTGTCTTTTGGATGCTAAATGCTTAAAACCAATTTTAAGAACCTGTTGTGCCATAGTTCACAAGGAAGCTGTAACATTTCTCTTAAAAAAAAAAAAACAAAACAAAAAAAACCACACACACAAAAAAAACCCCTGCGAGTACATAGTGGTGCCTTTTTCTCTTTTTGTTCCCAAGAAGCAACTGTCTTTGCCTTGTAGTCAGAACTTTATTAAAAGTGGAATTTTCTTTTTCGGAGGAAGAGAGGGAAGAGTGCAGGAGTGTGGAGGACTGGTCAGACCATCAGGTTAAAACAAGGATGGTCAGAGATTAGAGTGTAGGCTTGAAGAATTGACTTTGGACTAGCCTTCCTTTTGGTCCTTTGGGGACTATTTATGTGTGGCACCACCTTATTCCAAAGTAGTGGTGGTTGCTGTAGGACACATCTAACTAACTTCAAGGAGTCAGTTTCAAGAGTTTCAAACATACTGGCCTATTGAAATGAATAGTGGGGGGGTTGGCTTCAGTCTTAAGTTAATGTTAATTGGCTAGTGACTTACTGGTGTGATTTGGAGTCCTTGTGTATGCTGTGGTCCTGCGAGTGTAAATGAGATGTGTTTTGACTCTCCTGAGTCATGATTGTTACTGCATATTTGACCTTGCAGTGTTTTTAATTCATGTCAGTTAACCAAACTTGTGGGCAGAGGAAGCAACGCTTTCATTGTAAAAGCGGTAAAATGGAGAGAAACCAAGATGTTGAAGGTGTTTCCCTTCAAATGCTTGATCCAGTCTTGATTGGGAAGTTGAGAAAATGAAAACATTAAACTGATACTCTCTTGGTCTTACAGGTTCGTCTTGTTATGAAGGCTCATTCCTTTGTCCGGGAGAATGTACCCAGAGTCCTGTCCTCTGTAAAGGACAAGTCCAGTGAGTAACTTGCCTTGCTCTTTTTTGGCAGCCGTGCATAACAAGCCCTTGTTTTCCCTCCATTGCTTTGAGTTGGCTTCATGAACTAGAGAGATAAGATTTGAATAGGTGACTGGATGGGCAGGTGATGAGGTTCTAGGCTGGCCTTCTGCATCATAGTTTCAGCCTGAACCTTTTCATTTGGTAATAGGCAATGAGCTAGACTGTTGTTCAGATCGTCATCTCCGTGTCTTGAGCCTTTCTTCAACAGGACTCCTTATTTCTGCTTTTAGGAGCAAAAGGTGTTTTAGAGGCTGCTTGCACACCTCCGGTTCAGTGCTGTAGTTGAAATGACAGCAATTGTAGCAGCACGGATGCTCTTTCAGCAAGGCATGCCAGAGCTGAACATGAACCCACATGTTGATACAGGCCTTGCAGCTTCATCTTCTCTAGGAGGAAAGGAAATGTGCTGTCAAGGTGTTAGCACTGCACTACCTGTTAGTCACCCTCACTTGTTAACTATGCTTCATGGTGGGCAACTCCATCTGATAGGTCTAGTTTGTTTTATTTTCTGCAAATCACATACCTTTAGTTCCAGACTGACAGCTTTTTGAGGTGATAGGGATTGCATGTTGTGAAAGGGTGCTGGGGAAATTGAACCATTAGTAAGCAAAAAAATTGCAGTGTGTTCTTTTTTCTCTCCCCTTCTTCCAGGCACAGTACCTATTCCTAAAATTTCTCAATACCTGTACTTCCTCTTTGCTCCCACACTCATCTACAGAGACAACTATCCCAGGTAACGTGAGCAACACCAATAGAACGTTAAAGTAGTCTAAAAACTGAAGCCAACGTTAAGCATTCCTGGATGTGATTTATTCAATTTAAGAGTTAGGCCTTTCATAAAGATGTGATAAAGTCAGTAACCTGGCAAGGGCAGGGCTTGGTCATGAAAACTCACTCCAGCACTAATAGTATTTTGACTTTACAGTTCTCATTTTACTTCTTTAGGAATTGCACTTGAAGTGAAGTGAATTAAGAACTTGCTGCTGAATATCTAGTGATACACAGTTCCTGCAGTAGGCTTGAGTGTTTTATGTGGCGCTAAAATAAGCAGCCCTGTCTCTTGAGTTTGAGGAGGTAGGCTGAAGCCTTTAAAACTGGGAACTCCCAAACTTTTCTCTACTTTGCTGGGTTTCACTTTGATAGTGTCAAGTCAGCAATCCTTTATGTGACTATTGGGCAGATCACCACCGCCTACGTAATTGCATAATGCTGCCCTCCAGATACTTTTCCATTTATGGAATTGCCATAGTTGTCCTGCTGTAGTTGAAAGTTGAGGAACTGACAATTTGGGCAGACATCTCTTGTTGGACATCAGGAGATTAAAAGCTGCGGAATTCAAAAACCTGATTGTTTTTTTTCCAGAGTATAGGCAGGTAAAATCAATAATTGAAGGGAAGCTTTTGCTGCTTTGAGGTCCTATTTAGATACCATGCATTCTTTTTTCCTAGGAATCCCGTGATAAGATGGGGATATGTAGCTACCAAGTTTGCACAGGTGAGTAGTGCAGTTTTCTGAAGAATGCACTTTCAGAGTTCATCTAAATTGTGTTACTAAACAGTTCTCCTTTTGGCATTAAATCACTGTTTACTTGGTATGGACTTAACAGAAAAGAATACTTTTTAGTGACTAAAAAAAGAAATAGGAATCTTGCTGCAGTAATGGTTGTGTCCAAATTAAAAAAAAAAAAAAAAAAAGTAAATCTTGCTTAAGTGAGCCCTTAGACCCCATTCCATACAAACAAAAGCTGCACATGTATGTGTGGAGCAATACCCATGCTCTGTCCCTCTTTCTTTACACTGATGTACTGTAACGCACTGGCGTTTGAGGAGGTAGGCTACTTGTCTGCCGATATTCAGACCAATTTTGAAATAATGAGGCCTGGTGTCCAAATCTTCAGTGCTTACTTGAGCTTAAGGTTGACCTGATCTTCATATTTCTGGACGTGAGCTTCAATAGCTTCTCATGGATGTGTTTGCAAGTAATGGCTTTATGTGGTTGAAACTTTTACTGTCACACAAAGCATTCATGTTTTAAAAAGCAAAACAATATTTAAAAAGAAAAAAAAAAAAACCCTAAAGCATGAAAAGGCCTTTGGCTGCTTGCCCCTTGATAAGAGGGTGACAAAGCACACACCTGGCTTACAGAGTATTTAAAGCAGCGGCTTGCATTTTGACCTCAACTTCCAGAACATGGGTTTATGAGCCAGAGAAAGGCTGAAGTGGTTTGGCCTGTAAACATCTCCTTTGGGATAAAAGAAAAGTAAGCTTTAATATTAGATTTAACTACAGTAAGTATTTTTCAGTTATTTCTGACCTTGTCTTGGACCTAGATCACAGGGTACTTTCCCCACTTACTTTGACATTGGCATAAATCTTTTGTGTCATAACTTCTGAGTTGATAGGACTAGGAGAAACTTAGAGCTGCTGCAGTAGAAAAGACAAGCTGATTTCGCTCCTGGCTGTCAACGTGCTACAGAGGTGGCTGTGGCTTACTTTCTGCCTGGACCCTTAGAGAAGTTTATTAGGAGCATTGTAAAATAAATTATATTGACTTGTGTTGGCAGCTGCTGTTCCTCTCCTAGAGCTGTCAAGTGGTGACATGTTAATTGTGCATTTCTCTTAAGGAGTCAGACTTCTGTTTTTGTTCCAGGTGCTTGGTTCGCTTTTCTATGCCTACTACATCTTTGTCAGACTCTGCATTCCTCTGTTCCGCAACAGTAGTCAGGAAACCTTCAATCTTCGAGGGCTGGTCCTCTGCATCTTCAACTCCATTCTGCCAGGTAAGACCCATACAGAGTCACCCATGAATCTGGAAGAGGTGGAAGGGAGGGGAAGTGCTTGGTATGAGATGCATTCACGACAGGCAGAGATCAGCAAAGGAGGTCTTGTGCGCAGACTTTAGCGTTATGGTGTTAAACTTTAGAGGCAGCAGCACAAAATAAAAGCTTGGGTTTGAATTTTAAGCCAAGTTCTAGGCTCTGTGGCAGTATTGCTGTTGCCCTCTGGGGTAAGCATGGCCTGGTAGGTGAGAAACTGAAATACTTTTTTATATAGGTAGCACAAAGCTCATCTGTGTCAGTGCCTATAAGAACAGTCTTGATTGTGTTACATGCTCTTGCTTACAAAACACTACAAAACCGGTCTGAATCTACCTTGTTTCTAGGTGTACTGATTCTCTTCCT
>NW_010564320.1:27741-40243 GCF_000687285.1 Phaethon lepturus | reverse complement strand
CTGCACTGTTGGCTCAACGCATTTGCTGAGATGCTGCGCTTTGCAGATAGGATGTTCTACAAGGTAGGAAGCAGGAGCTGTAGTTTATAAAGCTTCTAAAATTCATTTTCCTAATGAGAAGGAAAGAGGAGGAAACTGAAGATTCATTTACCAAACAAAGTATCCACAGGGTTTTGCCTGTTTTATGCTGTTAGGGCTTAAGTTTCTTGCTGTGCTGTAGAACAGATCTGATTTCTGCTTGGCAGTCTGAACTGTTTTTAAGGTGACATACCCTGTGCACAAACAGAACCAGCCACCAGACCTACCCAGTAGCTCTGTTAGCACTCTTTTTATTCTTTTCTCATTTCAGCCACTGCAGTTTGGGATAAAACCAAACTTAGATATACAGAGTAGAATGTTGAAAGGGCAATGGAAAGCATTATTTCATGGTGCAACTTGTTATATTAGCTTGGTATCACTCCAATCAATATTTTTCAACTTGATACCCCAGAAAAGACCTGTAGAATGTTTTATGCTTAATTAGATTTCTATTCTTTCAACTGTGCTTTTAGGACTGGTGGAATTCCACTTCCTATGCAAACTACTACCGAACCTGGAATGTGGTAGTACATGATTGGCTCTATTACTATGCCTACAGGGACTTCCTTTGGGTGAGTAACAAGCAAATGTATTCTTTTGTTTTGTTAATTAAACATTTAACTACTGGGCAAGACAGTACAGTTGTCAAGATGCAGCATCACTGTCCATCGAGAAGCACAAAAATGCCTTGCCTCAGCTGTTGTGGGTGGCCACTGTGCTTTTTAAGAGATACATTGCTCATTTCCAAGTCCTTAATGGGTGCAAAATGTGGGTCTGAGACATAGGAATGTAAGGATTGACTCAGTCTGAACTCATTTTGCAGTATTTTGATGAGCTATGTTAGATGTTTCATGAGTGGGTTCAATCTGAGTACTTATGCAGGATACCAGAAATATGCCTGAAGAAAAACACCTAAAATCTGTAAAGCATTTAGCATTTCATGTATGCCTCTTGGCTGGAGCAGGTACTTCTTAGCTCAGGTAAAAGAACAAACCAAATAACAATGTTGAAACAACCAAATTAGAAACATAGCAGAGTAGCTTATAATACTTGGTATTCTTGTCTCTTCCAGTTTTTTGGTAAGAAGTTCAAAGCAGCAGCCATGCTATCTGTCTTCACAGTATCAGCTGCTGTGCATGAATATGTTCTGAGCATCTGCTTTGGCTACTTCTATCCGGTTCTCTTTTGCCTGTTTATGTGCTTTGGAAGTAAGTTCCCAGGAGAGAGTATGTGAGTGGGTTGTGGGTTTTGTGGCTTTTTATTAAACAAGCATGCTTTGCTCTTCTGGTGTCAGTTATCCTTTAGGCACTAACACACAGAACTCTTGTCTCAAGAGTCGCAACTGTGGGTCCAAACTTTGTGAACGGATTTTTGCAGACAAGTGTCTCGATATATGTATACACACACTGGGTTTGCAAGCTTGGGACTTATAGGAGCAAGGTATGGATGGGGAGTGGGGGGCAGAGAGAGAGAGAGAGACTGCTGTTCATGTGACACAGTCCATATTTTAATAGTGCTGTTTCCCCTTTGCTGAGCCTTAGCTGAATTGCTGTATGTCAGCAGGTTGGAAGTCTTCCTCTTTAAAGTCATAGCATAAGACAAGTATTACTTTGCTCCTGCAGCAGGGAAGAGTGCCCATTTAGAAGGTAGAGCTCTTGCATTTCATTTTGGGTTTTGAGCTAGAATGAGTTAGAGGGCTCTAAAACTCTAGGCCACCTCTGCCAGCATGTCTTGGTCAGCAGTGTAACACAAACAATATCGAACCCCAGAGGCATACAGCTGGGCCAGCTTGTTGGCAAACTTATTGGAAGTAAATGTCAAAGCTTTACCACCAAGTGTAATCAGATTTTCTTGCACTATACTGACCTCACAGAGCAGCCTTGTTGCTCCAGAGATAAAATGGAGGGAAAGATCCAGTGAAATCAGTTGATCTTTGATACTTTAATCTTGTGTTTGTTTCTGAACGATGCTTCTCATTTCACCTCTTTCCAGTGGTCTTCAACTTCATCCTTAATGACCGTCGGAAAGGGCCCATCTGGAATGTGATCATGTGGACTTCCCTCTTCCTGGGCCAAGGTGTCATCATTTGCCTCTATAGCCAGGAGTGGTACGCCCGCCAGTACTGCCCTATGGAAAATGTGAGTGACTGACCTTTCCTGTGAGATAACTGACCATGCAAGTGGCTTGTTGTCCTCTTGCTGTGGGGACAGGACAGAAGTTAAATGGCACAAGCCTTTCTGGCAGTATGCAGTATCAGTTCATTAGGAGTTATTTAGTCTAGAAGCTGCCAAACAAAAGTGCTTTCATTAGTGCTCTTTCTATGCTGATAGTACTTCACTACTTGGAAACTGAGGGTGTTTTTCCCACATTTCTGAGGATATAAGCCACTGCTTGAGAGTACGCTGCGCCATTCAGGCTGCGTGAATGGAACTGCAGCCCTTGTCCAATGTGGTCAGGAGAAACTTTTCTAGGAGGCCCAAAAAAACCTGAGCCTATTGTGGCTCTCCCAGGCTAGAGTGGGTGGCAGTGAGAATTGGTTGCCTATAAAGGGTCAGTTTGGGGTTTTGTTGGTGTTACTTTCTCTTACAACTCATTTTCTTGGTACCACATTCTGTTCTACATAAAACTTCTTGCTGTCCTGACTGACTTCAGTTTTAAACAAAGGTATCCTCAGGCAAACTCTATTTTAAGTTTGATTCTCCTCACTTAAGTGTTTGCCATCATAAATGACTGGCTTCTTAATACAATATGCTACTAGATGCAGCATTTACCTGATGTACCAGAACTGGGGGTAAAGTGAGTGGCAGGCAAACAGTTTGTGGCTGTAGCTATACTTCCATGTGCTGTTTAGTGAGGATAAGAATAGGGTTGCAGAGTGTAGAAATGCTGTTTGCTTTTTCCTGTTAGGGGAAATTTGACTTCAGCAGACTACAGCTGGTGCTGTTGACCTGTGACTAACTTACTGCCTCTCCATGTTTTGCAGCCCACGTTCCTGGACTACATAAAACCACGCTCGTGGTCATGTCATATGAAGATGTAAAAATGGTATTCTCTGGCCCTGTCATCACAGAAAATCAGAGTTGTCCTCCAAGTATTGGACCAATGACCTAACTCACTACGAACTTTTTCTAAGGGAAGTTGTGCCTCCTGATTGTTGGGGAGAAATGATAACTTTTTAAACATTTCTGAGGCAAACCAGTTGACCTGGGTTGCAACAGGCTTCACAGGCAGCATCTACTACATGCTGTCTCACTTTGAGCCATTTCCATGCCAGTAAAACATTGAGCTGAAGGTGGAGTCTCCAGGAATCCTACTCATCCAGGGGTCCCCCCAAGTTGCTGCTCTTCTGGACAATAGATAGGCTAGTCAGATTTGCTGGTAGCTCATTGTTGGGGTCCGTCCATCTTCCTTAGCCATTCCTTTGCAATTTTTTTCTCCCTTTTGGTAATGCGACAGCTACAAAACTTCTGTTTGTGATCCTGTTTGCTGCTATGATGTGGACAAGTGGCAAAGCAACAGGATATTTGCCTCCTTACTCTGAAGATAGCCAAAGTATTCCTGGATGGCTTTGAACTGCATTCTATGTATGTTGGCTGCCTACAGATTTAAAATGGGCAGAGGAAGAGGGGATTGTCAGTTTACTTGTGGCTGCATTGGAGAATCGGGTTCAGAAGCAGGACATAATGTGTGCAGTCTTTATTGGACTTTTTTACACTGAAAATTTATGTTTTCTCTGTATTCATTTAGCTCCCAACTGACTTAACAGCATTTTTGTTCTCTGAAAGCGCTTGTGACTTGAGGAATAGTTTGTCTTCTAGCTCTTCCTTTCTCTTGCTCCAGATAATCAATTCTTTTGACACAGTTAACTTGCAAAAGAGCTTTTGCTCTAATTTGGCAGGTGCTTTAAGGTATACAACTTGTTAAGGCTTTGTTTAGTGCAAAAGATTTGAAATACTATAACCCAACTGTAAGAAAACGCAATCGACTTTACAGGTACATAGTGTGTTCCCATCTGAAGTGGCTATGTCCAGTTCAGTATGTCTGCACGTCTTAGTGCCTCTTGCCAACATCTCTTGTAGCAACTTCTAACACTGTTGCTGGGAAATGAGGGGTGACCCAGCGGCTGGAGTCAGAGCTGCTTTTTCATCTGCCTGCATCTGCTGGTATATCAGTGAGGACTTCAGGTGAAGATCAGTGTCCTAGGTGTTGTCATCCTCTCTCTGAAGGGGTAGGACATCGTCCCATACACACTGCTGAAGGGAGAGGTGTTACATGAATTTGGTGTTTCAGTATCTATTAGGCAGAGTCCCCTCAGTTTCTTTGTTCTGTCAGATGCTACGCACAAAAGGGAACTTGCATAGTACCTGGGTACATATCTCTCCAGTTGTACTGGAACTGCAGCTCCCATTATTGGAGAGGGAGCGTCACCTGATGGAGGTACCTTGACTTTTGTCATGGGGATCTCTGAATAACTCAAATGTTCTTTATTGGCATTTTTTGGTAACAATTTTTCTTTACTGACCTAAAGCCTAGATATTTGATACCAGCAGTATTGGGACTGTTGATGGACTTGTCTCCCAATCCACTTAAGACTGTCTTTTGGGATTCTCTTTTTACTAACCTGGGCCAAAAGTAATTTCATGAAAGCTAGGTGATACTTAAACTCTTCCAGGTTTTCAGTTTTCTATAAGAAGGAATCCTGCTCTTCAGAAAGGACGTTGTGTCAGGTCAAATTTGCCAAATACAATGTTTGCGTATGTGGCTCTCCTGAAAATATCTCCTGCTAGAACTTGTTTGTGGAAACAGTTCAGTTAATTTCAGAGGAAGAGGTTCATGTATATACTCAAACTTGGCAGTATTGGTATATAAAATCCTGAGAATTAAATGGATTACTTTATCCCCATTCAGTTTGATTAATCCTAAATTTTTCACCATACCTTTTGTGGGAGGAAGGGACAGGGAGGTGCTGGAGTAGCTAGGCTTCCTTTTTGAAAAAACCAAACACCCCCATGCTTTGGCCAAATAGCTTTTGTCACCTCCTTAGTATAGGGTGAAATTCAGTCCAGTACTTTTTTAGTTGTGGTGCTCAAAACACTTAGTACAGATGTAACTGCACTCAAATAGGGTGTGGTGGATTAGGGACTCTATTGATTGTCTTGATGCCTCTGTCAGGTCTTGCAGCTGTCTCAGTGTTGCCAAAAGGAGATCAAATCGTGGCACTTGGTGCCAAGTTTTGGTATTTGCCTTGCAGCTAGCACTGTCATATGCCTAGTAAAGAACATTAGCATCTACTGTGTCGGCATCCTTGCTGTTTGAAGCCTGAGGGCTTGAACACCTGGCAAGCAAAAGGCAACCAGAAAGCGATGCTCAGCTGTTGGAACTAGTCTTAGTTTTTGACACGTTGAGGTTTTTATCCTTGTAGATCAAGGCATCTGGCAACTGTGCTGTGAGGGCATTAACAGTTTGGATTGCTTTCAATTTCATGGTTTTTTTTATTTTGAATGTGGGCTTATTTTCATTTTTCTCAAGAGTACTGGAGGCGAAATTCTAAGTCTTTTGCACATTGCTCGTTTAATTAGGGTTAATTATACTATGTTTGAGTTTTCTTAGGCTGTGGCAGCATGGTGTTCTGGTCAATGATGAGAATGTTAAGGTTCACAACCTGCCCTTTTACAAGTTCTTAATAATAGTATACACTGTTTTCTGTGGTTCTTTCCAACACAAGAATTTTGCAGCTTAATTCCATGGGAACTCAGTGCTGAGATGGGAAGCCTCCTGCTTTGGAATGGCAGCCAATACAGCTGCAGCTCCTTGCTCAGTAACATCACAAAAATCAGTATTAATACGGTGAAATGTGTCCCGGTTTTCATGCAGATAACAGTTTGTTCTCAGGAAGACTGAACCTGTGCAGAGTCTTCACGCCTAGTACATCCTTTCTGTTGGGATATTTAGCTTCCAGCCTTCAGAGGTGAAGCAGTCCTGCATCTGAGCTGCTAACTGTATGCTATCCCGTGACAGCCGTCTGAGTAAATAAAGCCTGTGCTACGTGCTATGGTGGGAGGGGGGGAAATCCTGATGTATTTTTTTAATCTGAAACGGCATGGCTGATGTGAGTCAGCCCACCCGCTAAAGGAAAACGGAACTGTTTGAGCATCCACCTTCTGAACGTGGACAGGCTGGAAGGACAGCAGTCCAGCGGGAGCTGTGAGCAAGCCCACATGCTCTGCGGCATCAGGATTATGAGCCGAGTCACTACGGTACCTCTGAGCCAGCCGAGCTCAGCCTTGACTCTTCTCCCTGTGCTTGCAGCTGGGGCCGAGAAGCCATGGCTGCCCCTTCACCTGCGGCGGCAGGGGAGAGGCGGCACAGGCAGACTACAGCCCAGCAGCTGCTGCACGCTGCTGTGCGCCCAGGCGCTGGCACCAGCGGTTCCACGTATGCAGCCTGTACAGTCTTCTGTCACGCCCAGGAGCTGTTCATAATCTACTGTATTACAGCGGTTGAAATATATTTTGCTATCAAGGGAGAAAAAAAAAAAATCGCCTTGGCCTGTTTCTTCTCTGAGGCTCCTGATTTTGGGGGGTGGGTTGCAATAGGGCATAGGGGAGTGGGGCTGGGGGCAGCATAAGACACGTGGGGTTGCTCTCCTGGGTGGTTGCTGTGCGGAGAAGATGGGGGGCTGGGGAGGGAGGGAGTCTTCCAGAATGTGGGGAGAGCCTTGTGTTTCCAGGGCGATGGAGCCACAGAGGAGCTGCACAGCAGGTACGCAGAACCCATCTGCTGCTCTGGGGAATGGGGAAGTGGCCTACCTTGGGGGTCTGGGGGCTGCAAGCCAGCAGGTGTGGGGTGGCCTAGGGCTGCCTGTGCCTCCTGGATGGGGCTGTGAGTCTCCCCCTTTCCAAGGGCAAGGTGGGGAGAGGGATGGAACAGCCATGCCGTGGCAGAGCCAAGCCTGGAGGGCAGGGAGGAGATCCCCTTCTCTGGGCATGTAGGAAGAAACTTGTACACAAGCCCTTCTTCAGGTTTTAAAAAGAAGCAGGAAACATCAGAACTGAACACTAGCTATGATGAGTCAGGGATTTATGTAGTTTTATAGTCACCGTATTGGCCGTCACATCTCTGGTAGAGGAGAGGATGTCCTTGGAAGGGCTGGAGAGGAGCACAGGGAAGGAGCTGATAGCTCTTGGACCAGACCAGAGTTTCTAACCTTTCCCAATTTAATGCATATTAAATTGGAGCAACTGCCAAATATATAGAGAGTTGGTGATTTCTGCCTTTATTTTGGCCCTGAAAAGGGTTTGTGTGCCAAGAACTTCATGTGATATTCTCCAGCTGTGTACCACATGCTTGAAAGTCAAGTCTTGCCTGTCGTCTTAAACTGTAGCTGCTACAGAACAGTGTCATTAATCTTCCCATCCTTTCTGATGGGAATATCATGTACTGCCAAACAGAGTTGTTAAAGGGGGCGGGGGGGGGGGAAGTTTTCTTCTGTCAGATGTTTTTAGCAAATTGTGTTTTCTTCCCAAGAAACTACCTGGCAAGATTCCTCATAGATGATACCTACACCCATCACTGTATATCTGAAGGCAAAAAAATGTAGTTAACCTAATTGGAAACCATGGTACACAACGATACAGCTGCTAAGGATCACAAAAAGTTTTAATACTAAGAGCATTTATAAAGAACAAAATATATTGGCAAGACTAGTGGGGGAAAAAAAGGCTTCAGTTGAGAATTTGTGGGCATTAAAAAAACTAATGGAAATATTTTTTTCATTAGTAAGATATTGCTGAGAAGAAAAGGTAATAATTGGAGAAATTAAAATCGAATTAAATCTCTTGCCCAGTTAAATGTATAAAAGAAGCAGTTGCTCTTAGTGCAGTTTGTAGATGGAAGAACAAGCATCCCTGTGGAGGATGTAGCAAAGCATCAGGGGCTTCTTCCTAGCTAATGTACCTAGTGTCAGGTGTAAAGGGTTTTTCTTCACAAAAAATAATAAAATAAGCTGTTAACCCTGAGAAGTACAAAACGTGGGTTTAATTCTGTTTCCAGATCATTTGTTACTGCAAATTTCCTTGGCTAAGCATTAACATAAAAGAAACCTTCACCATGCCCACAACTGGCGCGCCAGTTCCTGGACCAAAAGCTGATGGGAGGAAATGGAGTGAAACCTGGCGGGCAGGCTGTGTTGGTGAGGACCGGTCAGGTAGGACCGAGCAGGAGGCTGTGGCCATTGTATGTCTTGCTGTCCATCCTTCCAGCTTCCCTTGAACAGTGGGATGCTTCTTGGCATTAAGTTTATTGCCTTTTTTTAGGCAATTGCTGATATTTTAAGGGAATTCATAGCTTTGCAGAAAGCTGACTGCTCCCAAGAAGGGAAATGGCTTCACAGAAACATGCAAGCTTTAGCTGTTTACAGCATCCCTCGGCGTTTGCATACCCCATAGTTTCGCGCAGTTGTGCGACCAGTGCTTTATCTCCCATAGTTAGAAGGTAGCTGTTGTTTTAGGCTTTGAGGTCGAACAACTGCTAAAAATGGGATTAGCTGCCTGTGGTTTAGGTAGTTGATCCTCTTTTGGGTTAAGGGATTAGATTGAGTTGGTGCTGTTTTGGGGTGAGACATCTTGTTTTTCTCAGCTCTGCATTTTATCATCGGTTTTGCTTTCTCTCTCACCAGCAGAATAAATGCTGTTGAAATGGTTCTGGTGTGATATCTTCCAGAGATCCACAAGCTGAAGGGTCATACCTCAAGGATGCTTGACCACATCAGGCCTGTTTCTTCTTCCCTGGAGCATAGTTTTGTTCCAGAAGAGGTTTTCCGAAGCCTGACCTGCGCAAGCAGTTCTCTCTACAGCCCAGAGTACTTACGGTCCCCTCAAACCACCAGAACCCCAATGGGCTTCAGGGTGAGTGTGTTTCTGTCTTCTCCCATTTTCTGTCCAGAACAGTCTCTTCGTTGGGGGCATGTGTTGGGGGGGCGTGTGTTCATTCCCTGGGCAAAAGGAAAGTGTGCCAACCTCATAAAATAAATTTATCTTACATCGCTTTTCTCATCAAGCCATTTGATGCAGATCCAAAATGCCATCTTCCAATGCCTACAAAAAGTGCTTGCACCCTGGTGCTGCTGTGATGCCCTTGGAGAGGCTGTTTTGTCCATACCAGCTTCTTTGGCCCAAAGACAGAAATAACGATGCAGAGCTTGTTTAGACAGCCACCCTAATCTCTCCCACTCCTCGAGATCTTTCTTGCTAAGAAGTGACAGCTATGTGTGCCTTGTCTGCAGGGCTGCCTGCAACCCCCAGATCGGCTTTGGCATTATCCTAATCGTCGGAGCAAGTTCAGACACCTGACAGACAACCCTGTCAGTTTGACGGGCGCTGGAAGGTAAGCAAAGAAGGGATAAGGAGCCGAGTGCGATGGAAAGACGTTAGAGCTGGGAACACGGAGCTAGACCTCTCCCTTGGTCTTTTTCTATGGTAGGTGGCTGTGCTGCCTAATGCGGCTGGATCAATGCACCAGCTGCCCCATCTGAGTTCAGGCTGGAGAGTTTTGAGGGAATAATAAATAAATGAGTTGCTAAATAAGCAATTCTTGGACCTATCCTTCCAAAGGATGCCAGGCTGGAAGGGATGCTCTGTGATCCATGATTAAGAAAAGCAGCTCTTCTGGCTTTAATGGACTTAGCAGGGAATAGCTTTACACTTCTTTGTAAATAAGTGATGCTTAATGGCACTAAGAAGTGAGAAATGTTTTGCTCTTTATCAGAGGTTGGATATGTATGCGATAGGACATTGGCAGCAGACATGAAAAATGGATAGGCAATGCGAGGTTAATCTGCCTAAAAACCATGATCTCATCTGTCTTTTTTGGCCCAGGGAAGTCCTGGTCCGTGAGCCTGGCCCCGGGCTGAGCAGAACAAACCCGCACATGGCTTGGGCTGGCAGTACGGGGACGGGGGACTGCCTGCGGGGTGGGGCAGTGAACGAGCTCTTCCCCTCCATTTCAGGGATGTCTCTTACCTGTGTGACATCGCGACTGGCCGAGAAGCTAAGAAAGCAATGACTGGCAGAAGGTCTTTTACTGAGAGTTGTCGAGACTGGAGAGGGAGCCGTGGAACAGTCCCACGTACCCCCGTGAGTGCTGCCGTTCAGGTGTTTTTCTGTGTATCACTTACCTGGGAGAAGGGAGGTCTTCATACATGTCCCTTGACATTACCCTGGTCCTAAAACTCATCAGGTTCCCTGGCAGAGCCCTCACTCCCCCGCTGTTCAGTGTTAGTCATTTCAATCTGCTTTCAGACGTAGATAGTTTCTGTCGGGCTCTGGATGGGTGGAACGGGAAAGGGAAAAGCAGCATGAAAAACCACTACGTGAGCTTCCTTCTCCCAGCGGGCAAACCTGTCTCCTCTTTGTGAAGGAACCGGGAGTTTGTTCATGTCTTCTATGCTGATGTTTCATGCTCTCTCTCTTCTCTATCCCTAGCAAGCAACCCTAGCAGATAGTCTGATCCCCAAGGAATTTCACATCGTGAAGAACAGGGGAGTTTTGCCCTTGAAGTACTTCGATGAGTGAGTGATTTCTGGTTTACAAGGGTTTGCCCTCAAGTGTTCAGAGAAGGAGGATTGATAAAGTGATGAGAGGCTGAGGACGCTGCCCAAATACACCTCTTGCCCTTGGGAAGGGGGAGAGTACAAAAGGGAGGTTGTGCAAACCCCATGCTAATGACCAGGCTACAGATAACCCTGCAGAGCAAGGTCACCCTGCTTTTCTTTGTCCCTGCTGGTTCAGGGTGGCTGACAGGGAATTTCCCAAACACTAGTACTGCTTCTCAGGGAGGGGTCAGTAGTTGGACATGAATGTAGAAGCTGAAGAAGCTGAAGTCTGGTTTGATCCCTTGAGGCAACTTTTGGAAGTTTTTTGCTGTGGCTTCTTTCTTTTTATTTTTAATTTTGATTAGTTTATCTGTTTTTCTTTTAGAATTGCTTTTTTCCACAAAGCTGGGCAAGCTCTGGGTAGTTCTTACTCTCACTTTATGCTTGTATAGACCTGCTAGCATCTTGAATCTGACCACTCGGGGAGGGGGCGGGGGGTGTTTGTGATTTTTTTTTTTTTTTTTTTTCCCAGGCTGTGAGTTTTGAATTAAATTTACCAGGCCTTGCCCAGAAAAGCTACTGAGACTTCCCTTGGTCTCTCCAGCCAACTTACTAAATTTAAAGGAGATTCTTTCTCATTGTTCAAGGATTAAAATACTAAGATTAGGAGTTAAATACTCACAGCTTCTTTGCCAACATGATGTAACAGAACACCATCATCTTATTTTGATGGTCTCCTGTGATCAGTCTCTGTGTGGGTGTGATGCGGCTATGTGGTGCTCTTCTGGCCCCACCAGTAACTTTTAAATCCATTGGTCACTTCTTAGTCAAGTACTGTGAGAGGGCTTAAGGGAAGAAATTTCGTACAAGATTTGTGTCGTTAGTGCAAGAAGTAGCTCCAGCTGGGAGAACAGCTGCAGGAGGTCTAATTCTTACATATTGGCTCTGGATGCTGCCACTGAAAAACAACCCTGTAGACCTTTCTCTGCCTCTTCAACCTTCATCAGCTTGTACATGGGACAAAGAGATTGAGGGAGAGAGTGGGATCCTGTAGCTAGCACTGGAAGGATTCAAGTTCTAACGTTTGTGTTCATTTCAGTAAATACACAACACTGCTTGAAGACCGTGAAAAAAACCTACGGCTGTTCCCATCCATGTAAGTACCACCCTGCATGAAGTTGTTGTTGGAAAAAACAGCTGTTTGAATTTCATTTCCTGGGAAAATATCACAATATGCTATGCAGAATAATGATGTGTCTCCTTCTGGTCTGTCAGGAAACCTTCTGGGAGGTTAGAGGTCATCCAGCTGATGGAGGTGATGGACAGCATGTTGGAAAAAGCTGGAGTAGACAAGCTAATCAGAGTAACAGGACCTTCACAGGTGGATAACTCATTTGTACCCAAAATCTTTCTTGTACCCACAAAAATAACACCCTGTTTTCCCTTGCTGTGCTTAAGGTGCCTCCTAGCAGCTAGTTTCTGCCCAAGCCAGCTGTCTGTAGGTCCTGTAGATTTCCTCTCCTGAGCTTCTGTTCATCTTAATCTGATCCACGAAGAACAGAGTTAGCTTGCTGGTGCAGGAAGTTACATTTCTGGGAAAAAAATGCCAGAAAGGAATGCATTTGGCATTATTACTATGGAGGAATGAAGGCAGTAGCTGTCTCATCTCTTCGTTGGGAGAGAGGCTGCTGTGTTACAAAGTGGGCCATTGGAAACCTTCATACACCTAAAAAGCAGATGTCAAAGAACATCTGTACCTTGCTTGGCCTCATTTTCTGTCAGTCTCGCACAGTAATGGAGAAGGTTTAAATGGATGGGGAAGGATTTTTGAAA
>NW_010564320.1:0-27710 GCF_000687285.1 Phaethon lepturus | reverse complement strand
CAGCAGGAACTCCAACTGGAATTAGCAGAAAAGCTCCCCTGATGTTGACAGAACGGTAGTTAGGATAGTGCATAACATGTTTGAAAATGAACCTGTGAACGCATGCCTGTGATGGCTCTTTCCCTTCTCCTTTATACCTTTAGTAGTGTTTTGTCCTTAGAGGGAAACCTCCCTCAGAAGAAGTGAGAGATCTGTGCTAACCTCTGTTGTTAAAGGAGTAGGCTTGCCAGGCTCTGCAAGGATGTGATTTTTCTTGCCTGTTTTTCCAGCTGCACAATGCGCTGGAGCTGATGAAGGCGGAGCAGAACATCTACAACATTGTTTTCCATGAGCTGATTCGTCAGGTCAGCGTGGACTGTGTGGAGAGAGGACAGCTGCTTTCAAAGCTCAGGTCGTCATTAGCCAACCACCCTTAATCCCCGTCTTGATTTATGGCAGTGTTCTCTAGGGAGCAGAATTAGCTATTGCAGATTGTTCTCATGTCCTTGCTCAGCAAAGCTCACCTGTCGTGAGGTAATTGGCATGGGAGCTGATGCCAGGAGTGAAATAGGATTTCCCTGCCTAGTTAACAACTGGGGCTAACGAGCCTCTGTTAGGTAACCTGGAGCTTGAAGTTGGTGGTACTGTCACCATACTTGACAGTGTGGGCACCTTATTGGTGTGACATTCAGTGGAAGTTTTCACACATAGAAGAGCTGGTACTTCCCTCACGGCCAGTGATCCCATGCTCAGATTTACCACTATTTGTAGCAATTAAATTGTTCCAGAATGTTTAAGATCCCCGGTCTAAACACTAAAAAGATTGCCTTCTAGCTTCCTGTGCAGTGAAAGGAAAGCATCTTCAGATGGGGTAAGAGAAATCTACACTCTCAGGTAAATATCCTTTCTCACTCTTTTTACTGCAGGCAGAGGTACGTGGGTCTCCTGGAGCGGATTCCTGAACAGATGAAGACCCTCTACAAAAGAATGATGGCACAGCAGTTGGTCGACAGACATATTACAGAAGAACTACTCTATTTTAAAGAATCTGTAGGACAGCTGGCCAGGTCTGAGTCCTGCCTGATCCTAAGAAATTATCTCTATGCCCTAGGCTTAGTCCATTGATTTTGTTTGGTTTTCTAATCTTCCTCCCATTGGAGCAGGAAGATAGTGTTACAATTTGAAGCAGAACTACAGGGACCACACTCGAGCCTCCTCGCACTCTCACTGAACCCTCTTAGTGCCAAATAATGTCAAAGCCACCTCCTTTCCTTAGCACACTGGAGGCTCATTGGTGCGGGACTGCAGAAAGGGGTTGTTGGAGCGATGTGTGTTCATGGGAAGAGGAGGTCTTCAAGATGCCTTTCACCCCCACACTGAGATGATTGTGTTGGAGGAAGAGAGCCCTGCATGGGGGGGGCCACCAGTCTGTGTCTGCCAGATTAAGAGAATTTTGGGTTGGGCTAAGTTGCAATGAGTCTGTTCCCTGCTGTTTCAGTGAGCTGCGTGAGGTACGAGAACATGACCGCAAGGTGACCAAAGAAGCAGAAAAAGCCCAAGAGGAGCTAGCCGCAGACATGTGGGAGGCTAAGGTGAATGCAAAGTAAGTTGCTTTCAAAGTTGAGGTTGGGAGATTTCTGCAGCATGCTGGTTTCATTCTCTTGATGTTGTCGGGAAGGAGAAGTGAGGGCTGATTTCCTTCTGCAGAAGAGAGCCTGGCTGTTTATGAAAAATGCCATTATTTTGCTATAAATGCTAAACCCCTCAAAGAGATAGAAAGATGTTGAAAACATTTCTAGTTTTAAGTCATGAAAGTTGCATTTGTTGCTCAGGTGCTGGCATTCCCTTTTCTTCACCCCACATTCACAGCTGGTGAGTTCATCATAGTGTAGCAGAGCCTGCATCTCTGAACTTCTAAGGGTCTGTGGACATCTTCAGATACCTAAGAAATCAGGGATTTAGGTGGCTGGTATCAGAGTTGTGGTGAGTGCTTAGGCACACAGATTCGCTTACAGAGATTTGTATTCATACTGAATCCATGTCACAATGGGAATATCAACAGAAAGGTGTTGTAGGCGCTTGGGGAAAAGGACCTGTGGATTTACAGGCTGTGCGGGAACTGAGGAAGGAAGGAGGGAGAGGAAATGTCTAAGAAAAAGCTTCAGGAACTGGGAGAAAGACAGTAAATGTGAATGAGAAACAGGTGAGCATATTTCATTGTCTTTTCTTCGAGACTTTTGGAAGAGTATCGGGAGTTATATGAGCTACAGAGAAGACGACTGGAAGAGCAAGTTCTGCTGCTAGCCCGAGAGAGAGACATTTGGAGCTCAGCTGCATATGACCTGGCTCTGAAGGTAGGTGCCTGAGATCTGTGACGTGCTGCAAGGTATGAAACATCAAAGCTAGCAGACTTGTTCCAAGGGCAGATTTCAACCCAAAGAACATTTTTGTTCTGTACAATTGGGCAGTAACACATCTCACACCTGCCCTGACCTCATTTCCTGAGATCTGTTATATTTTTCACACATGTTGTTTTTTTTTTTAAATGGAAACCAGTTAATTCGCACAGCATTTTTTGTACGAATCTCCAGGTTCTGTGCAGGAAGAACTTCTGTGAATGAATCTTTCCATTCAGTGATGGGTTTGACCAAAAAGTTTCCTATTCCTTATAATTTAGAATATTGTATCCAGATTCCATACACTTCCTCACAAAATATCATTCTTGGTTAATCCTGTGCTTCCTTGTTTGTGTGTCCCCCTTCTTTGCGATCTGCTACTTTATCCCGTTTAAGTTTAAAATCTGTTAGCAGAACTTCTGGGGCTGTCCAGGAGATCAGAATTTTATTTGTAAGGAAAGTGGACTCAACTGCCTGAGCTCCATTTCATTGATGGCAAAGCTCCTGTGTTAATGTCTCTCCTCTCTGAAGAAAACAGGGCAAATAATAATCTTTTTTTTCAGATAGTAGACAGAAACCAGCTCATATTCGTTCGCAGGCTCCATGTCAGTGGAAAGATGCTGACCAACGTTCTCAGGCATTTCATAGTCCTCTTGGCCTCAAAGGTAGGGACTTGCCTGGGATGGGTACCTGTTCAAAGTGGTTTATGTAGCGCTCTGGTTCTCAGCTAAAGCATTTGGTACTTTGGCTGTTATTTGAACTTTGAAATCTTCATCTAGTTTCAAATGAGCATTAAAATTTGAATGTGTTCACTCTCTGCTTTTCTCTCTTTATTCCATGTCTCCTTTTCTCTACCTCAAAATTTTCTTTTTTCCCACATTTCCCTCTTTTTTTTGTTGGCTTTATTCCCTCTCCCCCTTCCATATCCATAACACCAAAACAGATCCAGGCTAGTGTAATTTTGGCCTCATAGTTATGGGGCTGCACGATCTCTTGGTAGCATACAAGCAACAAGGAGTCAAGCGCTCAGTTCTGGCATGCTTGGGAGGGTAAGCCACCCTAGTCCTGTCTCAAAGGGTTTGTGAGGGCTGTGCTGTGGAATTACAGACATTTCCCAGATCTCTGATATGTACATATCTCAAAATAGCTAGGCCAAAGGGAGAATTCCTCCAACTCAGATCAGAACAATCACAACAACAGTCCCTTTTCCCACCCTCTTGCCCAATGCCTGCAGGACACGGGAGACCTGGCTGATCTGCAGGAAGAGACCGAGCAGTTCAGGGAGAGGTTGGGTCGTGTTGGAGCAGAAATAGAGCGTTCTGAGGAGTCCAGCCACGGGAAACTGCAAATTGTCTGCAGCAGCTTAAACAAGTGGCTTCAGTGCTACCGTTGCAGTGACTCGTGAGTGGCCCAGAGGGAACGGGGGTAGCAGTCAACTCCCTCAACCTTTGCCTTGTGACAGTAGGTCTCACCAGCCTGGTGCAAAGCATGCATGGACTCTCAGATGCGGTGAGATTTGGTGCAGTGTGCACATACGTCACTGCTCTACTTTCCTGCTCAACATACGTGTTTTGATAATCAGGTCCATAACAGTAACTCCGTGATGCTGTGGGTCTGTGGTTGAATTCAGTGGAGCAAGGATTGTACACTCCTGCTGTGAACCAGAGTGTCCTTTTTGCAGCTGTCAGTGCTATAACAGAATTCTTCTATTTAGTTTGGTTCATTTTAACTTGAATGCATATGCATTAATGCTTCAATAGAGCATTCAGTCCTCTCATGTACAGATACATGAGACTTCAAGACATGTGATATTTCAAATCCAAAGTCATTTTGTATGTGAAGGTGATTATATTTTGCAGGCTTTTTTTAGTTCAATGTGATATGTTAAATAAAACAAAGCATAAATGCAAGTACAAAATGCAGAAATATACACAGTGTGTGCATTAACAAAAAGTATCACTTTATAGATTTCAATCATAGAGTTAATATCTGAATTTCAATATGAGCTTGAATTTGATTTTCATCTTTGCTGGAAATACATTCTCTTTAACTGACACCCAGTGTTTGTGTTATGTTGAGTGAGATAAAAAAAATCTCTGGTTGAGTAGAGGAGCCTAGTGGCTTTTAGTTGTCTTTCGAGTTACAATTTGTATCACAAACTTAGTATGCATAGAATATCTATCTCGACTCTTGGTTTTGCCTTGGCTACTAAAGGAATTTTTTCTCTCAGCTCTCATCCCTTCTTTCCCACTGCTTTAGCTCCTCTCCGATGAATGAAAAGCTACTGGATGAAATCCTACAAGATATCAAGAGCTTGATAAATGTAAGATTTTGGGGGATTGCACATATTATCGAGTGGTATCTGCTTAGCAAATTACCACATTAGCTGAGCCCCAGCAAGCATCTATGCCCATCACAAATGTGAATGAAAACACATCAGCTCAAATCTTTTGTCCTGAAGCTTAAGGTTAGAGTCTATACATGAGAAGTTATAATTGACCAATACCATAGTTCAGTCAGTGCATTAAACTTAGTCATGCATTTGAGCACTGTCTGACCGACAGCTCTGGTGACTGATAAATTATATTAATCCACAGAAGTGGTCAGAATTGTCACCAATAAGTTTCCAACATATTGTTCTATCTACTCACTGTGATGTCTTTATGCTGATGGATTCCTCACACTTCTCTTACCTGATTTCCATCACCTCTCTGCTGCAGCCAAGGGGTAGCCCAATTCTGGGGGGCATGGCAAGCTTGCTACTTTTCTTTCAGATGCTAAAAGAAGACTTAGAGCAATATGAAGGGGAGGTGCACCTAAGAAAGGCCGAAAGTCTCAGAAGTACTGCTAGCCTGCAGGAGCACTGGACGGAGCTGGGACAAACAGTGCTGAATCGACACCGGGACTTTGCTGGAGCATTGCCTCCACAGCACGCTGCCCTGGAAGAAATAAACCAAACGGCGGGTGAACTCTACCACCAATACAATATAAGGATAAGTGGGAACAATGGTAAGGAATGGCCAATTTTGCAGTTCAGTCTTTCCTTGGGGATGCCAGGAAAGTAGCAGGTAATAAAGGACAGTTGACATAATCTGTACTGGCTTTTTCCAAAGCTGAAGTCTGACCCCCAGATAGGTATTGGGAATCGAGAGCATTCAAGGGATAAACTCCAAGAAACTTGACCCACAGCCACACGCAAAAAGAGTATCTGAAATTTTAAATGTGATACAGTTCAAAGAACATGCAATGCAGACATGACACAGGGAAGTCATGTGTTACGTTCACAGGGAGTGTGGGCGGTTTGTGATTATTTGGATAATTTATGGAAAAGAAAATAAATGTAAAAGGAAAGAATGGATGTTTAAAATGCAAAGTAAAACATCACTTTGGAGATCATTAACCAGATGACACTGTCTCAGAGGGTAATACTTTTTTTTTATTACCTTATCACTAATGCAAAGTTATCTTAATCTAGATATTGAATTATCCTGACAATAAAGTATGGAAATAAATGTTTTCTTTGCTGATATAAGGCTATCATGTCCTGTGTAAGATAACAAAAACTTGTTGGGTAATTTGCAACTAACCTTCTCAACCTTTGCCTCTGCCAGACCTTGACTCATTTCTGATTTCAGAATTCTTTCATCTCTGTTTTTTAAATCATCTTATTTTCTTTTAGCAGAATAAAACTAAACTAAGCCTGTGTTGTCTGGAACCGCTACTCATGTTTGCTAAGCTGTTTCTTGTACTGTCATCTTATTCTTTCACTCTGGGTTATCCTGTGCTTTTCCCTACATTACCTTATGCTACATGTTATATTTCAGGCTACTAAAGGAGCTAAGATAGAATGATAAGTTTGTCCATCCTAAGAGACAGCTAAAGGAATTAAATATTCCCGGTAGTTCTTGTTAGAAAGTGAGAGAAAGAAGAAGGAATGGGGCCATAATTGTCCAGATACCAGCACGGCAAAAAGTTAACAGCAGATTGTCAGAAGCCTTGATACTTAGTCATGATCTGAACAAAGGGCTAGGCAGCACAGTGCAGACATCCGATCCAAAATTGTTTCAGCCAGTAAAGTCCAGAAAAAGGGATTTTTGCTTATTTTAACAAAGGCTTTGGGAACTGGACCACAGGAAAGGTATTCTCTTGATCCATACAAGGCCGTGTATTTTGAATGGCTTGGATTAATTTTTACATTATAATGTAATGGCCTTTAAGTGGAAAATACAAGGAATCCGTTCTCTTTACATTGCATCTTTGGTAAGAAACAGTGAAAATTGAAGAGATTATAAAGGATAGGTAAGAGACAATACTGATAACATGGTGATTTTGACCTGTAAGGCACTGGTTACTGCACTCAGTTACCTGAAGTATTTCTCAGTTACCTGAAGTATTTATTATCTTGCAAGATCTGATTACCTGATCTCAAAGTAGCATGTGCCAGAAATACAAAGGATTTAGTATTTGATGACAAGGATTAGAGATGCAGAGAGAACAATGAGATATGAGATTGTTTTAGACAGGAGATATAAGAGAGGACTTATATGACATTTTTAAGGTTTGGCTTAAGGTCTTTGCTTAGTCTTCCTTTACCACCTCTTAAAGCCTTCACAGCGTACCTTCATTGTGAGAATAAGATGCTTTTGATTCCAAAATTGGCACTTGGGACTAGAGTGACCTCTCCAGTTAGGTCTCCTCTTTTGCTGGGGACTTGATTAAGTTTATAAGATAAATGCAATGTTTCCCAAAGCAAGTCACTATATAATAAGGATCCAGAACACTGTATAAGGCCTAATAGGGCCAAATCACACATAAGCAATCAGAAGTGACTGTTCTCCCCCATTGCATGCCCTTCTGGGACGCACCTCTTTTCTTCTTTGCTCTTAAGCTGATGTTGCATGGCAGGAAAATGTAAATAATATCATTCCTACTACTTCTTCTTGCCCTCCTGGTCGTTAGAAGTTAATGCCTGGTTGTGGGGCTCCCATAGTGTGCTCTGAAAGGCTCCACCCTACAAAGGGTAACTTTCTTTTCTTACCGGTCTGCACATCCCAACGCTGCTTCATGGCACTTCTCCCAATCCAGAGGAGAAGTTAACCAGCTCTAGCCCACAGCTGTACAGTGGGGAAACTGCGCCATGCATCAAAATCATTAAAATACTAAAAAAATTGTCGTCACCTCCATGTGCTTAACACGTCATCTTTGCTACAAGATGTCGCAGAGGCCAGGATTTAAAGAAAGCTTAAACATTGGATGTCAATAGCAAGCATTGTTACATTTCAAGCATGTTCCCCAACAGAGAATATCCATCAGCACATGCCAGATGAGTGAATGAACAAGTAATTTATGACCTTGTCCAGGCATTTTGCACATCTGTGCATACTGTATCATCTACATCTTTGAAGAATCAAGTTGTAACTGCAAAGCTGTTTTAAAGAGAGTTACATTAAGCCTTTATGCAACGAGGCAGCCACATCTGCCAAGACAAAAGGGAAAGTCAGGGCTTCAAATCAAGCCCATTTTCTTTCAGGTTGCTTTGAATTCAGTGCTTACTAAACAGCTCATTCTTAGTCCTAAGTGTAGCCAGTTCCCACATAGGCTGTTCATCCCCTTTGGCATCCCTCTCTGAATTCAACTTTGTTTTTGTTGGCTGAAAGAATTGTAATTAAAAGTCTGTATTTTCTTCCCCTGCAGGCACAGTTAGGTTTTTGACAGCCTTGGTGAGAAGTATGGAAGACTGGTTATTCAAGGTGCAAAAGCTGAAGCGAGGTTCCGGCATGCACGAAGCTGAGCTGCAGGCATTTTATCACAAGATTCCTGCGTGGCTTGCCCAGGTGGATGCAGTGATGAGCTGCATAGGCTCCAGCCAGTTGCATGAAGCTGGGAGTGAGAAGAAACCGCATTTCCCGTAAGGACAGAGGTGTTAATTATGTCCGGGCTGGCCTTGTACATTAAACTACACTTGTAAGAAAACAGCAATGTTCTTTTGTGGGGACCCTGGCACAGGAAACTGGCAGTGGGATAAATGTGACCAGCTGAAGCGTTAAAATGATTGGTGACTGCCTTTCATTTGCTTTGATTTGGCAATGTATGTGGAAACAGTTGGTGGCTTCAATAATGCTCCTGGAACATCACCGTCTCCCTCAGAACTGCCACCTGTTTTGGAAATCTTGACATTTGAAAAAAACCTGAAACATGTGATTCATTTACAGTCAGTTTTGTGGGGGCCTATTCCTCTTCATGGTGCTCCATTGTCTATGGTAAATTATCATCAAGAAATAAATCATTTGCAGAGCATATGCATACCGTATGTGTAAGAGATTACTTGCAAATGCCAAGTTTGCCCACTACTATAGCATTAACAAAAAAGTCTGTGTCGTGTTTCCAGCATAAGGTGTACTAAAACATGTCGTTTTCCTTGAGTTGGACAGCAAGAGGTGTCTTGCTGTCCAACTCAAGGAAGAGTTGAGATCCTCGGGTCTGTTGCACTAGAGGTCACTTTGTTGCTGGATTTCTGTTTGGTTTTTTCAGTGTGGTACCTAGAGAATTTTTTCAGATGATTCAGCGATGGGTTCTGTCCATGAATAATGAGATTGAGAAAAACATCATGCATCTTAACAAAAAAGTAAGTGCAAGCCTGAAACTGCTAGGGATAAGAGCGCTATATCTAAGTATTTAGTCTTTCCTTTCGTTTCCATCTGGCCAGAGCACAGTTGTGAGGAATGCTTGTTTCTCTTTCGACACATTTTTCCTGTTTGAGTTGCGTTGTGGCTTTTGTCTTCCAGCCAAAGGAGCAGAGAACTCCTCTAAAAATAGCTGTAAGGTCTCCTATACTGTGCATGAACACAATTTTATTGTTTCATCTTTAGCAAGCATTTCCTCTGGAATAACACTGGTATTTCCTGTTCAGAGAGCTGCTGTGGCTGCTAGCTGCCTGTGGTTTCACTTCTTTCTCCCAGGATTGTAGACTAGAGGCTCTCACTATGCATTTTTTAAATGTTCTGTAAGTGTGGTGTATGATTTTTGGTTTGTCACTGAATTCTGGACATGAGAGAGCACCACATGGCTGATAAGCAGCATATGATACTAAACAAGAACTGGGAGAAAGATAGATCCATAGTAGGAAAAGATGTGTTCATAATGGGAATGAATATGGGAGAAAAAAGTGGTAAAAATAAATGTTTCTGTCATTAGGTCAGTTTGCAAATTGAATTAGGTAGGACATTGACTTACGTGCAATGCACTGACTTCAGACCACTTGGCAAGACCAGTCATTTATTACTGGTTTAGATTTGTTCTGGTGTTTTTTGCAGGTGACTGAACTGCACAGAAACCTGACCCTGTGGCTGGTGAATTTGCTGAGACACATGACAGCAGACCGCTTGTCCTGGGAGCGTCCCCAGCAGCAAGAGTCAAACACCGAGATGGATGAGGAGCTCAGACTCCTGAGGGCTTGTAAGCTGCAGCATGGAGCTGAAGAGCTGGTTGCGGAGATGGGCAATCTCTGTGGTTCTATAGTCAGGTATCAGCAGAGGTTTTCAATTTCACCTAAAGGGGTTTTCTCAAGAAAAAATGCGTAGTGTGCTAAGAGATCGATCATGGCAAGAGATCCCATCAATTTGATTCTTCTTGGATATCTTTCCAGGTCCTAAATGGGCCTTAATGGAATTTGTAGGTTCCTAATAGGACAGGAGCACCTAAAGAGAATGGCAGTGCCTGCTTTATTCCTAGTACTGCTATAAAATGTGCTGGCATCTGTGATTGCATGGGCTCTGCCCACAGCCCTGAGGGTGACCTCTGAGGATGTAAGGGCAGTACAAGCAGTGAGTCTGCAGTCCAGCTCACCTGGAGCAAAGCCTCCACCTGATTAGGATCTGTGCTCACATGTCCTTTGTGGGTTAACACAGCACTGGCATGGACAAGCTGTTCGGCAGGTTGTTGCGTGAGTGGAGCAGACAAGGAATGCTCTTCTGGAGACTTCTCTAGTGCAGAGGTCTACAAACAACTCCTGTACCTTGCTGATAGCAACAGGCTCCCGATGGGAGGGAATAAAGCATTTGAGGGCACTGCTGCAGGGCTGATGACATTCTGTGTCTTTACAGCTCCTGCCATGAGATTGTCAGTGCCATTGTTCGAAAGAAACGGTCTGAGATGGATCCAGAAGCTGATTTTGAGCTGAAGGAGCTGAATAAGATCAAGGTAAAAGGTGCCTGCCTTTCTAGCTGTCTAGGTCTGGGGTAGATGAGATTGCGTTTGCTTTGTAAAAGGTCAAGAAAAATATATGTGAGGGTTTCAAGGAGGAGGAAGACTCCTGCTACTCCGATGGATTACCCTGGTCCCCCAAGTTTCCTACTGACTCCACAGTCCTGGAAAGCAGATAAACCTGGGTCAGGTCATGTTCAGTTTTAATATTTTCCTTACCCTGTTTCAGGGTACGTATGTAAGTGCTCTCCTGCGAGATTTATTTCATATGAGTGAGAGTAGATTCACCTCTGGTTCAAAGCTTGTCAGAGCCATGTACATCCAGACTTGAGTGGTGCTTAGGAGTTCCTGGAGGTACTTGGTGCAATATACCTTTATACAGACACCACTGAGATTTTTTGCAGATGACCCACCTGCACCTGCGTATTCTACACTTGCACGTAAAGCTCTTAATTGCTACCACTGTTGAGCCAAGCTTTGCCTGTGCTTTGGAAATGCGACATGTAGACCCTTCCTGAAGCCCAGGGCTTCCCTGAGCACAGGGCAAATGGTGTTGCTTCAAGGAATGGAAGAAGCTTCTCTGCAGGGTTTGAAAATACTTGTGCTTCTGTTCTGCGTTACCTTAGCGAGCAAAAAATTAACCCCTGAGATTTACACTCATTTGTCCCCACATGGGCTGGGGCAGTGGCTGTGACAGAGATGTTCCACACTGGCCTGAGGAGGAGCTTGTTGAAGGAATTAGCTGGTGGGAGTGATTAGCCAGTGACAGATGCCATGTCTGAAAGCTTGGAGAAATGTATCTTCCTTTGTAGGGTGAGGATGGAAGGGTGCAGATGGGTCTCTGGAACAGATAAAGACAGAAAACTGGAATTATTTAACTGACTGAATGAATATGAGAACATCTATTTTTTTCTTCTGAATAATAATTTTCTGTTATGTCTTCCCAGACTGAGTGCTGTAATTGGATTCAAGCATGTAGTCTTCTCCTTTCAGAGATCAAAGGCACTCCAGTCTCCTTTCTGGATTTAGAAGAATTGAGAAACCTCTTTGGATCAGAGGTATTATAGAGACTGCATTTGCTGTTCTAGGTTGAACCAGTCTGAATGAAGATCCGCTTCAAAACTTTTCCTTAAGGAAGCAGTTACAGCTCAGTTTGAGGGAAGGTTTAGCACTCAAAGCAGCAGCTAGGACTATGAGGTGTTATGACTATAAACTGATTAAAAACCACAGTGTTTCTTGGGAGGGCAGGTCTGTGACACAACCAGAGATTCAGTGGAGCTAGATGGCTTTACCCCACTGGTAGATCAGTTCCCCATGGCGTGTGATAGCTTTTGCTTCACCCACTGGGGTGGACTTTGGCTGGAATCACAGTGGTTGCCTTGCCCAGGAGACCAGGCTGAACTTCTGGTTTAATTCTTTATGTGGTTAGATGGATGTCTGAGACTGCCTGTGACAATTATAGATGTGTTTTACAGATGGTTGGCCTGGCCTTGGTCTACTTTCATACAAAAGAGGTTAAATTCAGATCATGAGGAAATTGGTTTAGATTTATTGTCTTGAGCAATTTGTTTGCATCAGCTCTGAACTCAACCCCCAAGCAAAGTGACATTGTTCATGACTTCCAGTGTACAGCCAGTGCTGCCTCTCTTCTTCTCCCTGCCATGGCCTATACAAAGCAGGTATGCCACAGTGGGGCTGCCTATGTAATGTTCAGTAATTAGCATATTCATTTGTGACTTGAAATATATTCATACTCAGGACCTCCTACGTGGCTGGAGTCCAAGTCTAAATATTTGCAAGAGGAAGTTGGAGACCTGGAGCTTTGCCTAGGTTATTTGGATGGACAAAGGGAGCATGCTACTAACCCGGTCTTTACGGTGCCTTACAGGAATTGCAGTTGAAACTTAAACTTAAGGATACTATCATTGCTTCAACTCAGGAAGAGGTTGAAGCTGAAGATGCCAACAGCAATAGGAAACCCGTAACAGAGGAAGAAACATCAGAAGTAAAGGTGGAAACGGCTATTATGCAGGTGACTGTAGTAGCCGCAATATGCTACTTTCCAGCAGGGCCTTTTTATTTATTGCTTGGTGTATGCGATATGAAACATGGCCTTGAATGCCACTAGGCTAGCGGTATCTCCTATTTCTTGTTCCTTTTCTCTCTTGGCAGCAGCCAGGTGCTGGTATGGATTATCTGACTGAGGACAATGAAGCTACTGCAGACCTGATCAGATATGTAGGGCATGACTCCAACATCCACCTGAAGTCTCTGAAGTCAGACATCATTTCGGTTACAGGGGTAGGAGTCTCCACTGCACCAATGGTTTTAGCCTGTTGGCAGAGATTTGGAGCTGGGTTTTTGCTGTCTACTCAGACTCTGTTATGAGACCCTCTTTAACACTTGTGTCAGACCTGCTGGGGCAGTGCAAGGTGCCGCTGTTCCCACTGACTCCTCTCTTCTTGCAGTTTTAAATAATCATTAGCACAGTTACCACAGCCACAATTTGTCCTCTTGACCCATGCATTACTGCCACATCCCCGCCTTTGGGACAGTGCTCTTTGGTAAAGTTGCTCTTCAGAATTCATAGGGGCCTGCCTTTAGCATTCATTCCCTGGCCAATCAGTCATCCAGAGTGGAGCCTAGAGGCACAGAAGTTGTGAACCTTTAGCAAACTGTCACTGGATTGTCCCACTCCTTAAGCATGCTGCATTGCTGAGTGTGCCTTGTCCTTCATGCTTTAGAGGTGGGCAGATAGTGCGGAGTGACAGTGGGAGACACAGGAGTGTTTCTTTATGGACTTTGATTTGTTTTTCAGAAATTAATCCCTGGAAATCACAATTAACTTCCAAAGCTTAGAGTAGGACCCTTTTAACAGTAACTTTTACAGAAAAACCCTGGTTGTCTTCTTCAGATGAAGAAAACTGACTTATGCCTGTTGGATGCTGTGAGGAGCTGCCTCTTTCTGTTCTCAAAATACTATTTTGTTGGTTTTTTTGCTCCTGGTCAGGCTACAGCCATCTCCAACCTCTGTAACCCAGTGAATGCACCAACAACACAAAACTATGAACCAGTAAGACTTTTATGTCTGAGCCAGAAAAGCATTTTAGTCTATTTTTAATGCCAAGATTGTTTCAGTGCCTGAATTAGCCTCTGATTTTACATGTCTTGCTGATACTGTGCTCTTGTCTGTGTTGTGACTGTGCACTGAGACACCAACACCAAACCAGGCACATGCCACAGATGAAATGCAGCATTGTTGGTTTCACGTTCACTTACAGAAGGTTTTTCTCTTCCCAACCAGAGGGAGATGACTGCTACAAAGTCGTCGACTCCCTTTTCTCAGAAAGAGTTTGAAGCTCTGGCAATGCTGGAACATCTGCAAGTGCAGCTGCTGTGAGTACTGGTCCTGTGCTGGAGGCATGAGCGAGGCAGGGTTTCATCCCAGGCAAGTGCCTGTTCTGCTCTCTGATAGGGTTCTGCTTCATCCGATATCTGTTGGCTTAATTTTGGGTTTCCTTCCATTCTGATTGTCTTGGGCCATTGACTGTGATTTATGTTAGCTGAAGACATGACCCACGTCAGCTCTCCTTCATCTGTGTGCAGATTTTCCATTTTGTGTACTCATGAGGTACATTGTAGAGGTACTCATGATGGTTTTCTGCAAGACTTCTTAATACTTCAGGTCCCGTTAGTACTTCCAGAGTGCTATGTGAATGCAACTATGTGCTTCCAGGGCTTGCTAGTGCCCAGGAGCCTGGTAAGTACAGCCATGCAATATTGTGCCTAAGTGTGGGGAACACGATGAAAGGACACCCAAGTGGCTCGTGCAGAACTGCATTAAGGTTTGTGTTTGCTAATTAATTCTTCCATGCTTAAGTAGGCTTGAGCATTCTGAATTACATTCCCTCACACTTCTTGTTTTGTCTGTGAGCTTGCATTATCCAGGGTAAGCCTATCTCATTAGCCTTGCTAATAGAATTGACTGTGCTCTGTATTTATTCTTGCGCAATGAAGATCAGCATCTCACCCTTTGATAGCAAACACTGAGTTTCAAAGTTACTTCAACTTGCAGGGTTTACACAGATATGCCATGAAGTCCCTTATAGATCTTTTAAGAATGCCCTTCTCTGAAACCATAAATGGGTTTTATAGAGTCAGTCAATCCTACTAAATGCTTCAGCTTTCTAAATCTTTCTTTTAGGTATCCTGCCAGCAGTTGCTTATATTTCAGGTTTCATCATTATCTTTGCTTCTGCATTTCAGAGAAACAGAGATCCGTGCTCAGAATGCAGAGGAGAGATCTGAAAGTCTTGAAGAGAAGCTGGAAGAAGCTCTGCAGAGAATCAAAGAGCTAGAGTGTGAGCTGGAGAAAGTCATCCCAGAAGCAACACACAAAGAAGGGCAAGGTCAGGAGAATCAATATTCTGAACCCTCTCTTAGACTCAGTGAAGGAAGCAATCTTTGAGGGCACCTCATTCATCTCCTGTTTAGTGCAGGACTCTCTACTCCTGGGCACATCCTAGGGCTTTGTCTAGACTCTCTGTCAGAGGCCAGGCAAGGAGGCTTTTACCATGACTCTAGATCGGGACAGAAAGAACTGCTGAATGTGGTCTGTTTTTGAAAGACAGTAATTTTCTTTGATTTTGACATATGACACAGCATCTATATCTAGGAGATAGTTGTAATTGGTTTCATCTTCCTTGTGAGTATTCCCTGTTACAGTCAAGATCTGTTTAGGATCACTGTTTTTGGGGTAGAAAAGAAATAGTTTTCCAGGTCCCTTCACTCTCAGAGGCCACAGACCATTTGTGTTTATAGCACAGGACATTACTGCTGTCTCCAGGAGTTATCTGAACACTGCTGACCCACTGATCTTTCCCACACAGTGTGGCACGGTGTTCCTTAGGTTGCACGTTTGTTGTGGGAAAGCATTTCCTTGTGTCCTCTCTCAACTGGATCTGCATAGATATAAGAGGTGGAGAAGGAGAAAGAATGAAAATTAAAACTTATTCCCTTAGTCCTTCAGTATATCCTATCTCTTTGACATCAGTGGGAGGAGACGCTCTGATTCGTTTAAGAATGTGCCTTGGGCACATATTTACTCTGCAGTGTTTTTAATGGCTTTGGTTTGTTGTTTTGTTTTTCTTTCAGAAAACTGTTTCCAAGAAAGTGTCTCAGAAGTCAAGGCCTGTTCAAGTCCCAAAGCATCTACCTCTGACCAGTCCAAGGGATCCAGAAAAAAGAAATATTAAAACAATGCCTGTGTAGTTTCTTAGTGCCCATTCATAGTAGCATTTCACCCCCAATGCATTGCCTTACTCTTCATCCACTACCCCAACATCTCTGTGCCATCTCAGCAGTTATGCTGTTGTTCTAGCTGGCTCTACCACTTCCACATTTGTCTTGCTTGTCCTCTACCTCCTCCCACAGCTCTAATACGTTTACAGCTTGTCTTCCTTGTAATACCATTGCTACCTCAACTTTCTCCTACCCACATCTCTCCTGCCTGCATGCCCTTCTCCCCTCGCCCTGTACTTGGCTCCTGCTCGTGTTCATCAATCTCTTCTTGCTGCTCTGTCTCATTCATCCTCAACCCTGTTGGATCATGCAAGTTGTTTGCACCTCTTTCCTCTTGTATCAAGGTTTTTTTTCTCAGTGCCAGCATGGCCTGGTTGTGTATCTGATAATGAGTACCTCCTTCATCCTCTGGGCTTCAGATGATCTAGTTACCAGCTGACTGATTAGGAAGAAATTGTACAGAGTTGTATGGACAAATTTTTGTTCGTCTTTGAATTTTCTTCTTTTGAAGGTTTTGTCCTTCTTTCATGAAGCCTGAAGCAGCTTCGTGATCCTGAAGATCTTTCTCAAATTGCTGGCACAGGAGAACTGCCTGTAACCAAGCTCAGTGCACTGGGGTGGCATTTAAACATTCCATCTCCCTGGGATTTCTGTGATGTGTTTGGCATCCGAGCCCCCTGGCTTCCCATCCACAGTACCCATACAGCCTCAACAGGCCAAAGTGCTCAGTGAGGTGGCCACCTGAGACTTCTGCCTCTGTTGGGTCCCCAACCCAGGGCAGTCTGTAGAGTTATAAAGTTCTGCAAGGCCAGCAGACCTGCCTGGGTTTGGCATGACTCTGCAATTTGACCCAGTCTCAGCTTGGAAGAGCAGGCAGTGAAACTATCAGGAATCACATCAGCTCAGACAAACCCTGCCAACTGCCTCAGAGTAAATTCTACTTTGGAAATATCATATATCACGAATCTGGAAGTACATTTTTAAATGATGTTTTCCTTCTGCAAGGTTTTTGAATGTAATATCTCCTGAAGGTAAAATGACAAGTTTCTGCCAGCTCTGTATATGTAAAAGAGAGAAGATCCTGCTGGAACAAGGCACGCTCTTTGGAACTGAGAATGCTCTTAGCTATAATTTGCCTTTTCTGTAACTGCAGGGAAGTTACATGCTTGAAAAAGCTGAGCGCTGTAAAAGCCTGACTTCTGCAGATACGAGTGCAAACAGGGTAATGCATGTGCCCTGACGTAGTACTGCATGTCTCTTGACAGTCATTTCTCAGGCTAATTGTTGTTCCTTTGAGACGTTATCTGTTGAGGTGTTGGTCCTTGATGTGCCAGGGAATCTCAGTCTGGATGGATCGTTTTACACAGAGTTAGAAATGCAGCCAGAGAAGTGTTCAGAGAAAGGTTCATCTGCAGCTCACTCTCTGTGGTATTATGGCCTTTTGCCCTAGGTTGGGAAAGAGAGGCCTATTCCAGCAGCATGAGAAATAACAAGAACCAACCTTAAAGAAGTAACTACACAGCTCATGTTCACCAGTGGAAGATTACAGAGCTGTTCCACTTCCCAAAGCTAGTTTTTCATGACCAGATCCCTACTGAGATCTATTACAGACACACAAGCAGGAGCCACAGCCATCCTGCCGCCCTCTTCTGAGAGGGATGCAGTGGCAGAATGATTTAGATGTGAGGTTACACCTGGAGCTTGGATGCTCGTGTGATCACTGAGAAGTTCACCAGTGGATTTTTACCACTTCCCAGCCACTTGTAAGGGGGCTGGTTTGCTGGGTGTCCTTGCCGTAAAAAGGCTGGCAAATACTTGCAGAGTTAGTATTATGGGAGCCCTGAGTATTGAGAAGGGGACTTCAGGGAGCTGAAGGGGCTCATTCAATACAGAATACGTGGTACTTCGTGGAAGTGGGATCCTTGTCCTTTGCAGCAGTATTAAGCCAGTACCTGCAGGCCATCCTGTGCCAATGTGTGTGTTACCAGTAGGCAAAAACAGACTGAATGAGTGAAAATGCAAGAGTGAGTGACCCCTGCTAGGCACATGCATAATGGCCCGCTACTGTGTGGGCAATTGAAAAGGGCTGCAAAGTGCCCTCTGTCTTGGCCTCTACAGGCCACCGTTGGGGGTGAACGTTGGGCCTGGGAATGGCTGTGCAAGAGAGGTCTGCTTTGGAGCAAGGGAAGATGCTGCAGGTCAAGTAAAAGGGCAGGAGGTGAGCTGATATCCACCCAAGGGGCACCAGGATCAGAGAAATCAAGTGCAGTGTTATTTCCTTTGACAGTGGTCCATATCTCTGCCAAGGGATTGCAGTACCTGTAGGTTCCCGGTCATTTCAAAAAGCTTTTGGCAGGAAAGATCTATAGAAGTTTTGAGGATTATAGGAGTTTTGAGGACTTTGTTCCTTCGCTGTGCGTGGAGGTTACCAAGGCAGCTGCAGCAGGCAAAAGCATTACTGTTCTCGAGGCTCTCTGCTGGCTCTTCCCCAGATTCCCCCTTGTCTGCTCAGTGGGAGCTGGTTAAACAGTTCAGAGCTGCCCAGCAGCTGAGACTTGTCCTGCCTCACCCCCCCGTGGAAGCAAGCAGCAGCACAGCCTGCCTTTCCTCTGCACAGCTGATGTGCCTTGCAGGGAAGTGCCAAACCATAAAGGCTGCCCTTTCCTCCTCCTCTTTTTCCTCCTATTTCAGAACTAGGGATAAACACCTTGGTTGCCCTGTTTATGTATGTCTGTGTGCATGAGTGGTGATCGAAACCCTATATCCAGGACCATGGTGTGGGACCCAGCTCGTTCCCTCATTGCAGAACCATCAGGCTGGCAGCACCACCAACCTGCCTGCGTGTTGAGCCCTTTCCTGTTCCCCTACCGACTGTGGGGCTCCCACCCACCCTGCCCGGCCCTTCAGTTTGGGGAGGGGGGCATTTAAGTACATAGGGGCTAGTCTGTCCTTCCTGCCCAGGTAATGGGGCAGGATGGATCAGACCCCAGCGGTGTAAAGGTGCATCTGGCCCTGTGGAGGGGAAGCGATGACAACTCTCTTCCCTTCAACCCCCTGCTGACATATGTGCCAGCCTTGCTCCTTGTGCTCTGTGTTTTTCCCTTTCCAAAGCAAGCAGAGTCTTCTTTCATGTGCAATCCACTTTATATGACAGGCCTGGGCTGCCTTCCCTCTGGCCTCCAGACCAGGACCTGCTGGTGGTAGGCTGGCCTTCTTGCTCCTCTCTGAACAGGACTGACCAGGGGCAGTGTGACAACCATTTCTGGGACACCTCTTAGAGCATGGGTGAGTCCTTCTTGTCTTTTGGGCTTTCTGGGAGCTTTGTGGTGTCTGTGAGGAGGCTGCTCACTGCTGGAGGGCTGTGGGTAGCCGGAGAGACCAGGTTCATGGCATCCAAAGGCAAGGGCAAGATGAAAGCAGCAGGTTTCTCTGCAGTGAGGGAGTGCAGTGCGTGGAGGTAACGGAGCTGGGCGGCAGCAGGGGCACTGGACAGGATCTCAGCTGCCACCCGCAGGGACTCAGAAGCAGCCTTTTCCCCCTCGGCAGCAATCACCTACCAAGCAGGGAAATAAAGAAGGTTTCTGTGAGGATGGGAGTATCGGGGCATGGACTGCTCATTACAGAGGGAGGGAATTCTCAGGGACAGTGTGATTATTAAACTATTCTATGATTATAAGACTCCTGTTGTCTGAAGATCACGGTGTGTACTAGACCTCTTGATGCTCCCAGAAGTTTGAGAGCTCATGTCTAACTTGTTTTTACCAGGCCCATCAGGGCTCACAATTGGGCATACCCTTGCTGCAAAAGCATGGGAGAGGGCAGCCCCCAGGCTAGGCTTGTGGGAGGGGTGCTGGACACCAACCTTACCCAGGCTCTTGAGCAGCTCAGTGCAAGGGATGGAGAGCAGCCTGGGCTGAGCAAGGTCATGTGACAGTGGTGACAGCCCTGCACTGGGCTCCTGGAGGAGAGGGAAACCTTGAGGAAGAGATCTGCATGGGGATCACTGTGGGCCCGGGGATAACCCCAGACCTTTTTGTGTGTCTTTCTGTCCTCCCTGTAGGACAGGTACCAGATCTGGCACTCCACTGGGCTGGCCCAGACTCTTGCTGCAGCTCCCCTTGCTAGACACAGCTCTTGGACAGGAATTAAAGGAAACGTATCTTCCCAGAGCTGTATCCTTGTGCAGCATGTCCCAGGGACCTCAAACCAGGGGTGGGAAAGGAGGGAGGGATGCTTTGGAAGGAGATGAGAAGTATTCAGAGCTGGCATACCCGCACTTTAGCCTGTCTCTGGGCCTCCGCTTCCACAGCCAGGGACTGCCGGACTTCAGCAGGCAGCTGCACGTTGTTGCTGTGGTAGGAAAGGACAGGGATTAGCTAGGCTCTGGGCTATCCTGGCAGCACTGGATGGTCAATCTGAGGCTTGGAATAGGCTCATCAGTCAGTCTCTGCAGAAGAGTTCACTTATGTTCTTTGCTCCTTGGGTGTCCCTCTTTGTGTGTCTCACTTCAGCCTTCTACCTCAATTCCCACCCATCTTTTCCAGCCTGGTTCTCTAATGACCAGGCTTGCATGATCACTAGGCAGCAGAGAGACCTCTTCTCTCTGTGCCTCTGAGGCTTGAAGACTAAGCTCATTCTTTGTGAGACAGCAGAGAATCCACTGGGAGACTGCTCTTAAGACAGGCACAGGAATTTCCTTCTGTTCATAGATTTACTCATTCATCACTTGGCTCTCTCTTCCATGGCCCTCTACGTGATGAGCAAGTCCCACCTTTCTGCATGGGCTTCTGAGTGATAAGCCCAACCCTACTAGTGCTAGGACCCTGGGACCTTTGATCTAGAGTGGGACACAGAGGGTTTAGTGCTCGCTGCACCTCTTGGGCTACCAGAACTGGGTGCAAATTCTGCCTGCAGCAGCAGTGAAGTGGTGAGGAGATCCCACCTAAGGATCCTGCCCCAGGTGTCAGTGCAGGAGCAAACACAGTCTTCACATGTGGAAGTTTTAGATGAGGGAGAGGCTGAAAGGGACAGGGAAAACAGAAAGGAGAGTGGTGAGGCTCTGCCTTCTGCAGAATAGCTGCAGGGAGAGAGCCAGAGGCAGGAAGAGGGACAGGCAGCAGTGACAGGTACTCGCAAAGGGCCAGCATTTCCTACCTACATTTCTGTTCTCTCCACTTTGATCCCCCAGCAGCCTGTGACCGCATCCAAAGCCACCTGTGAAGAGGAACATTTTTAGAGCATGAGGAGAACACCCCGCCTTGGCCTAGGCCCCTTAGAGGAAGTAAGACAGTGCAGGGACATTAATTCAAGGCAGTTAATTGCAGGACTGTAAGGCTGATTTATTAGGTTTTGTGTGCTATTGTGTGAGGCCCCTCAGAAATAAAATTACTTCCCCCACTTCCTATTTGTGTTTGCCCGAGGGGTTTAGCATGATTTAACTAGTCCATACTGGTTCAAGCGTGGAACCAATTCAGTTCCAGAGGAAACATTCAGCTCCCGACTAGTATCTTCACATATGTGTGTCATGGCCACAGAGAACTGCTGCTGGAGATCCCATGTATGCCGGGTTTATGGCATCTCACTTAGGCTGCAGCACACATTTGTTGTGAGAGTCTCCTCTCTGGGGTAAGTACTGAAGCTGGGGGATCACAAAGCACTGATGAAGCTGCTCTAAGTGGTTTCTTCATGCCCCTCACACTGTGCTGTCTGCTACTCACCATGGCTACCTGCAGTGCCCACATCCTTCCCCTAAAGTGATCCAAGTCAAAAAACAGAAGAAAAATCCCCCATTTTTCTGTGAAGGAGACACATGTTGTTATTGTATCCTTCTGCAAACCAGTGTGTGTGATTTTGAGGGATTGATCACCCGAGCTCCTTTCTGGAGCCTCAGTTCACCCCTTGCTCTGCTGTCTCCCCCCTGTGGAAGCACCTTTATCTCCTGGCTGATGCTCTTCCTCTCCAAGAGAAGTTCAGAGAAGGCTCGATGTGCCAGGAGGCGCTTGGTGGTGGTCTGCACCAGCAGCTGGATGGCACTGGAGATGCTCGTCAGGGTGGTGAGGAGAAGAGAGGCATTCTCCAACCGGTAGTAGCAGACTGCGTCTATCTCCAAGGTAACCATGTCTTTGGTCACCACCTAAGCAGAAGACATAACGGGAGATGGAGCTGGTTCTGACAACTCTAAGGTAGCATAGGAAAGCACACAATTAAAAGAATGATGAAAACTAGCTAAATGGTTAAGTCTTTGTAATTTCCACCTCTGCTACTGACTGAGCTTGGGTAAACTATATAGCCTCTGGATCTCAGTTCCCTCAGCAGCATCTTTGTGTCTGTCTCCTCAGTACAGCCTCTGGGCTAGGGACTGTGAGTAGGTCATCATCCTATGCTGTGTTCCCCTGCCCACTGCTGCCTGGTCCGTTCCCGTTCCGAGAGCACAGCTGAGGCATGTGCTCGCTTATTTATCTCCAGAAGGATTTGCTGTACACCATGGGGGTGAGCCTGCAGATGCTACCAGACAAGGACAGTCCTACTGGCAATGCAGCAGCACAGACAACACGTCCCATAAGGAGAAGAGGGGCTGTGGCTAGGGAGGGTGCAGGTTTAAGGGTTAGAAGGAAGGGTTTAGCACTTTCTTCCTCCCAGGTTTATACAGGAGCAGAGTATCACCCTGACATCACTGTAAGATCTTAGTCTGAGCTCCTGTCCCCACTGCGTGCACTCCTCAGTGTGGTGGGTAAAAAAACCTGGTCTGGTATCTTTGGCCCAGCCACTCCCTATCAGTGTATCTTACCACTAAACCTTGTCAAATTGAACAGGATTAAAAGCAGTAGTTTTAAAAAAGAGGAAAGTTCACTATGGTGAATTTTTTGCCTTCCATTTTCTGAGGTGTTAGGCTTACTTTGAGATATTTTTTCACATTTTTCTATGGAGGGATGAAGGCTGGAAGCGTAAGGTGTAACATTAAAGACATCAAAAAATTAATATAAAGAGAGGGTGTCAGCCATACCTGATGGAAGGGGATCTCTAGGGTTTTGAGGCGGAGGTCTATCTTGTGATATGTGTCCAGACAGGGTAGGAAAAAGAAAAGGCCTGTGGGAGGAACAGAAAGGCAGCTGGTGATCATCAGAACCACAGAAACTGCCTCTCCTGCTCTGGAGAGCAGGGGAGGGTTTGGCATGCAGAACTACGAAGGAACAGCAATACATAGGCTCAAATTCTGAGGCTGCTTCAGTGATGGGAAAAGCCATTAGAAGCTGCTGGCCCTTAAGAGGAAGGGAACAAAGACATCCCATCTCCTGTCTTGCTCTGCCTGCTTGGAGGGCACCAGCATGTGAGCTTTGGTAGAGCATGAAGAAGAGGAGCAACATGGCTGGAGGGAGCTCAGTAAACACCATTACCAGGCCCTCTGGCTCTGCCAGGAAGGAGACGCCCAAGTCGGAAAACGATGGCTCTCTCATATTCCCGCACTACCTGTAGAGGGAAACAAAAGCTAGGCTGGAGAGGAATCTGTAGGGCCGGCAAAGGGGCCTCACCGGTACAGGGGAATGTCTGTTCTGGGAAGCCCCTTTACCCCACAGAGAACCTGCCTAGAACTGCTGGCTGGCCTTGTGTGTGAGCAGCATCTGAGGAGCCCTGTGCCAACCCGAGATTTGGTGGGAGTAGCCCATGTTACAGCTGCCCAGGGTTTCCCAGCATGAGGCCAGCATTCTGCTGCCTTATAGCCTGGCCAAACTTGAACACCCTGAGCTAAAGTTTTGCATGTTAGTTGTTTGCCTCCAAGGGAACCATGTATTCATGTGCTCACACATGTAAGATCCGAGCCATAATACTGACACTTTTGTTGAGAACAAGATGCACGTGAAATCTCCTGAGAAGTGTGAATCAAAATATGCCTATTTGTAGCTATGCTCTAAATCTGAGGAAAGGGGAGGAAGAGGGGAAAATCTGCTAATAATGCAGAGATCAATCTCTCAAAATTTGTTATGCAGAACCTATTTACCCTGCTACTGCAATGCAGCCATCTCTGGGCTTGGCAGGCTGAAGATTATGTTTGAAAGTGAACCTGCTTTTTTTTTTTTTTTGAAGAGAAGCCTAAGCCCCTGCCTGCTGATGTTGCAGCAGGAGTATTTGATAGGTAATGGTTGGACCCCTGTGCAACCCTCTGTGGCAGCAACATGTGATAAAGCATAAGTCAAAATTAATGGTGAATCAAAGTGTAAATAGGGCCTTAGACCAAAAAAGCTTTACATTCATGTCTGACACGTGCCGAACCAGTGGGTTACGTACATCCACATCAGACACCAAATACTAAACCTAGAGAGGCCCCATGACTATTCTCACCTTCATGCAGAACCAGACAGAAATGGGGAAGGTCATTACGACGAACAGGAAAGACAAGATGGTCAGAAACCACTCACAGATGCCCAGACCTGGAGACTTTACACCTGGGGAGAAATCCAGCATGACTGTTTTAGGAGAGGACTGTTCCAAAAATACTGATGGCCTGACAAATGCCTGCACAGATCAGCTTCAGCGTTGTCCTTTGCCTAGACCCGGTGTATGCAAACCATTTGGCTCTCTCTGAAGTTGTGTTAAAGAATACTCCCTGCCCCAGGTGGCCAGGAGCTGCCAGGATGGACTGACAGATTTTGCCTCTGTTTTACTGGTAGAAATTGAGCCAGGCTTCTTCATAGTGCCTTGACTAGAGACCGGCCTTTAGCTTGAAGACCAGTGGCTACCAAGCAGTGTTGAAAGGCTTGGAATGGGCAACTTGTTGGCTGAGCTGGAATCCCAGAAGCTTATCTGCAAAGATAAGCTAATGGCAAAGAGGAAGATTGTAAATAAGAGTTAGCTTTCAACATGCACAGCCTGAAGTGCCTTTCCCTATTAGAGCATCTCAGGTCCTTTTGGAATAGGATTTTAGTGTCATCCCAGCTCCCTAAAGCAGTGGGACTAAGCCACTGGTGCCGCTGAAATCTCCCCGTGCTCTACAGAAGTCGCACCAAGGTGCTGGAGGCTGACTGGGGTGGTCAGCCCCAGATGAACGTTACCTTCTACATCTCCCCAAAGTGAGTGTGGGTCATCTTGATCTGGCTGCCTTTTGTTGTGCTCCTACCTGAGGGAAAATCTGCAGATATGGCATGAAAATAGATAGATCACTTCTGGGCGTAACTAAACCCAGGGGGTGGACTGTGCTTTCCAGCAGTGAAATTAGTATCCCCACATCCCTCCCATTTTGGATCCCTTCTAGCCCTTCCATCCCTGCTCCTTTGCCTTTGGAGCTCTCTGCAGAGCCACCAAGTCCTGAGAGAGGTTCAGATCCCAAGAACCTGGGTGATCACTATAGCACCGCTCACAAGCTGGGATTCCTGTAATGGAGGCAGAAAGAAGCAGTTGTGAAAAATTAGTTCCCAGGGAGACAGGAGCAAGTTTGAACCTTTGTGTCACTCTAGGGCAGCAGAGCTGCTGACATGGAAGCACAGTTCTGCCCCGTAGTGCCGTTCTTTGGGCTGTGAGCTGGCATTAAGGCTAACTCCATCCACCTAAAGAAGGACAAGCAAGAAAAAGAAGAGAATAGAACACGAACAGAACTGGGGAGCAGTGAGCTGAAGCATGAAGAATGCTGGGGGTGTAACCGCTTGTTGCAAAGTTCATTGCTTTGCTAGACAGTGCTGATCAGCCTGGACTAACTGCAGAAGCTGGCTGGGAGGCTGGCTGGGGTCTCCCATATCCTGTCCTGAGGATAACTACATGTCTGTGCAAGGTGGGTGTGATGATGTTCAGCGCGCAGAGAGCAGAGTCATACTGTGACCCACACATGATCAAAAAGCCCATAGCTTTCCATCCCCTTCCCTTCTATAAGCCATACCTTCCTCTTGCCGCTCACTGTCCAGCAACGCCATTGCCTCCATTTCTTCATCGGATATCACATCATCCACATCCACCACTGTGGATGTGTGCACCCTACCATCAGTCCCTGCGGTGCTCTTGATCTCCTTTGCTTTGTCGTGCTTTATGTCTCCCCTTCCTTTGCCAGCCTCTCTGCTGCTCTCCCTCTTCTCTCGTTTGCTCTGTGTAGCTGGGGACTCTTTGTGTCTCCTATGAGATTCCCTGGAAGAGCTCCGAGACCTCTTATCCATCCTCATCTGTGCCAAGGAGCATGCAGCTGCCTGTGGGAGTAGAATGAATTCGTGCTTGAATTTATTTCTGCAGACAGGAAAACCAGGCAGGGGAGGAGATAAGGGGAGGTGTCAGATTAAGGAGGCTTGTTTCAAGTTTATCACAGGCTTGTCAGACATAATGGACAGTGAAGTGAGCAAGCTGTTGCCCAGCTGCTCTCTGGAAACCCTTTGGCTGGCAGCAAACTCCCTCTCTCTAGGGTCACCTCACATTTTGGCAGAGGGGAAAATTAGCTGGTCCCAGTTCAGCCATGAACTTCCCTGAGCTGCTGCAAAGCATGGAGGCCATTGCAGGGCAAGAGGTGTTGAATCTGTCTCCTAAATTGCCAAAAGAGTTTATGCCTAAAATGCCTCCTCCATAGCAGGAGCATGGCAGAGCAAACATAGGAGCTTTTTCTTTTCATGCCACACAGCCTGCGGTGACATCCGTAGAACCCCCTGCAAGAAACACTTTTAGAGTGTTTTAAAGTCACTGACTGTATTAAAGAAACCAGCACACGGCTAGAAATCATACTATAGCAAGACAAGGCTGGAACATAAAGCGGAGACTTCCCTGTCAACGGGCCAAGTGCTGAGCTCAGGGGTGCCTGGTCTCTGGTGTGGAGGAGCGGCTGGACGGAGCCGGCAAGCCAGCCAGGGAGGCACTGCTCTTGTTTTTTCATGGATTCCTGTTTTATTAGAGACTTGTGGCCCGCCCAGAGTCAGGATATTGCAGGCAGGGAGGGCAGGAGCACCAGCTCCCTACTTCTCAGCTCTGTTGTGCTGGGTGCCTTGTCAGCAGTCACTGGGGAAGCAATGGATGGAGACGGCTAATGGCAGAGAAAAGTTAGGCGGAAATGGGGCATAATTAATAAATTTGTACAATGTTTGTGTTTGCTTTGGAAGGGCTCCAAAAAAAAAAAAAAAGAAACCTTTTTCACTTTGTGTTTATCACTTGGTCGGTGTGGGGCAGGGGGAGATGGTCTCCAGCTGCTGAAAGGGCATGTGGCGTTTTCAGCAGCCGCAGCAAGCAGCGGCTCAGGCCTGGCTTTGGTCCGGCGGCATGGACTCCAGTCGATTTCTTGTCAAAAGCACCACGCCATATTTAACACCTGCAAACTTGCAACTTCCTGGTTTTGTCTGATGTTTAATTCGACCAGCAGGTCCTGACTCCTCTGGAACGATTTTGGCTGCTACCTCAGGACAGGGAGATGCTTTGAGAGTACGTGCTGATGGGTTTGCAACCTTTGCCATCCCAAAATCTGCAGCCTCAGCCCCCCTCGTCATATTGAAACGTATCCCTGTGTGGAAATCAACTCAAAAATTCTCAAATTACTGTTATCCCTTAGGAAATGGTCATTGCAACGCAGTTTACCATGCTCTTTGGCCTTGGGAAAGCCACTCAGCGTCTCCACTGTCCACTTTCCTCTCAGATGCAACTAAAAGATACATGACTACTCTTAATAACGTCGGTGTTTGGGTTTAAACACCGTCACCTTAAAGGAATGGGTCCTTTTTTGCCCGTGGCTCTTTTGCAATGCACTAACTTTTCCTGTCAGAGGGGAAACACACCTAACATTTTCACTGAGGAGAAGGCAGCGGCAGCAGCTCCATGCAGGCCCCGGGGCTCGGTCCCTCGGCTCCCCGCCCGGCCACCGCCCGCCCGAGCGCGACTGCC
>NW_010564319.1:19231-21310 GCF_000687285.1 Phaethon lepturus | reverse complement strand
CTCACAATCGAGAATTCTATAATATCATGATCGTTAATCCCCAGACGGCCTCTGACCACCACATCTCCCACCAGTCCTTCTCTGTTTGTAAACAGCAGGTCAAGCAAGGCACCTTCCCTGGTGGGCTCACTCATGAGCTGCGTCAGGAAGTTATCCTCCACACAGTCCAGGAACCTCCCAGATTGTTTCCTCTCTGCCATGTTATACTTCCAGCAGATGTCCAGTAGGTTGAAGTCCCCCACAAGAACAAGGGTCAGCGAATGCAAGACTTCTGCCAGTTACTTATAGAATGTCTCATCTGTGTCTTCGTCCTGGTTGGGTGGTCTTTAACAGACTCCCAGTACGATATCTGCCTCATTGGCCTTCCCCCTCATCCTTACCCATAAGCACTCTACTTGGTCTTCACAATCGTTGATTTCCATGCAATCAAAACACTCCCTAACATACAGCCTCTAACATACACTCCCACCGCCTCTCCTGCCCTGCCTATCCCTTCTGAAGAGCTTATAGCCATCCATTGCAGCACTCCAGTCATGAGAAGCATCCCACCATGTTTCTGTGATGGCAACTATATCATAGCTGTCCCGCTGCACAATGGCTTCCAGCTCCTCCTGTTTGCTGCCCATGCTGCATGCATTGGTGTAGATGCACTTGAGCTGAGCTATCAATTTCAACTCTGGCACACTTTCACTCATCTCTAGTGAGCCTGGTTTTATCCTCTTCCCCCTTCAAATCTACTTTAAAGCCCTCTCAGTATAGTCAGTAAGGTATTTATTGCTCAACTATGAAATGGTCCTCCACATAAATTCCTGCAGTTATTACTTAATTGCCAATAGTGATCGAAAAGCACAAAATAATATTTATGGTCTCTCACATACATTTTCTTATTCTTACACGATAGGAAGAAAAGAGCTGTGTAATGAGGACAGAATTTAATTTACAAAAGATATTTTATCATAAGGGGAGGATGGAGGATTTTATTTGTCCTAACACTAGCCTCCTGCTAAGGTAGCTATTCTTTAATAAAATTCTTGAATTGCTCATGTCAGCCGATACTCTCAAATGCCACTTTTAGTGTTGGGTGGATCACCTGGGGAGCTTGAGGAGTTGAAAATAGATGTCTAAAATTTTAATTGCTTAAGTTGGATCAATCCTACTTTAAAGGTGAACCAAGTGTAATGATTAAATATCTTCCCATATAACTTGAATATGTAAGGATTCAAGCACCTGTGCCTTTGTCCATTACTTCTTGTTAGTTAGCTAAAAAAGAAAATTGTTGATGTAGAACAGTTCCTGAAAGAATTACTGAGCACAGATTTATAACTTAACTTATTGAGTGCCTGTAGTGGGTATACTTGGCCAGGTTTTGTGCTGGAGGGGGTGGGGGGGTGTGGGGGGGTGTGTGCTGTGAGAAGAGGCCAGGGGCTGCCCCATGCCAGACACAGTTTCATCCAGCTCCACAATAGTCCCATAGCAGGACATAACTGAACCCATCAGACAAGCTCTTGGTGCCTCTGAGAAAAGATGTTTAAGAAAGGGCAAAAATGTTGGACAGAGAGAGGAGGGGAAAAAAGATTGAGATGACAATGAAAACAAACTGAGAAGTTCTTGCTTAGAGAAGACAATTTCAGTGCTGCTCTATTAAGTTAACTCTTTTAGTGGTCTTAATGTATGTATCTTTATGGGCCACTGTTAACAAAAGCATTGAATTTGTTCAGGTTAATGGTAAACCTATTTTTGTAAAAAGTAGTTTTTGCCCATATCATTGAATCACAGAATTACAGTATCATAGAATGGTTTGGGTTGGAAGGGACCTTAATTATCATCCAGTTCCAGCACCCCTGCCATGGGCAGGAATACTTTCCACTAGATCAGGTTGCTCACAGCTTCATCCAATCTGGGTTTGAACACTTCCAGGGAGGAGAGATCCACAACTTCTCTGGTCAACTTGTTTGTATCATTTTATCAATATACTTCACTTCATGATGCTATTAATATGTTTGCTGACTGTTATGGGACAGCAAATTGTGTCACTGAGACAGAAGAGAGTGATGGAGATGGAGGAAGAGCAGAAATGGC
>NW_010564319.1:1696-19200 GCF_000687285.1 Phaethon lepturus | reverse complement strand
AAGAGTGTCTCACAACATCATGATCTGTAACTTCATCAGGTGCTTTAGCTTAAACTTGGAAGTATCTTGATATGCAATATAACAAACGTAGTATGAGATCCAGTTACAAGATCTCGTCTTAACGTGTAGTAACAGTTATGTATATTGTCATGCTGGACCAACTTGATGCATTCATTTCTTCTTTTAGACAACTTTTGATCAATGATATACAGGGATTGAGAATCCTTAAAAAAAAAAATCCATTTATTCAGTAAGCGGTGATGGAGAAAAAATATTTATCTCTAATCTTATGGGCATGATTAGACTCATGGCCATTCTTACAAACTCTTACACTCAGCTGAAAACAATGTTAGATGCATCTTCCACTTGAATTACAGAGTCATTTAACCTTTTAGGTAATCTTGAAGTATCTTCCAAATGGCACATGATTTCACTGACCTATTTTAGAAACTTGTATTTCCCCTTTTTGCCTTTTCTTTTCCATACCTAACATACGTTTGTCTTGTGAGAAAGCAGTTTCCGTATAACTCAACCATTTTGATTCTTTTGTAGGATTTGGGTATAAAATATTTCTTTTAATCTATATTATTAGTTTTTTTATGAGTGTGCAGCTTGTTTTGGGAGTTGCTTTTTTTTCTTTTTCTCTTTCTCTTTTCCTTTTTCCTTTTTTCCCTTTTCCCTTTCTCTTTTATTTTTATTTTCTAACACCCTGAATCTATATTAATATCTTGTGATTTGAGATAAAAATGGGGTGAATAGCACAGATGTGACTGTGGAAGAGAATAGGGCAAATGTTTATTTTTTACCTTTCCCCACCCCGACAAGAACAGAGCATGCATAATGTTTTCGGACTGATTTCTCAGTTTCAACCAAAGGTGATAGGAAGAATACTATCTAATTGATAAATTTCTCCTATGAAAGTGCAAATTCCCACTAAAGAAAAACAAGTGTATGCCATTAGCTGGGTTGCACTGTCATGAATAAGCTTCTTGGATTCATTTCAAAATACCAGTGGGCCCACTGGGAATCACCACCAAATTATCATTCTGCAAAATAAACAATGAAGTTAAGAAAGTGAGATAATTAATTTATTTAATTATACTTATTCTTAGTTTTCTGGGAAAAAAAAAATCAAACATTTACTTACAAAATCATTTCCAGTAGAAGCTTCAGCGAGTTCAGTATCTTATTAAAAACTTGTAAGTAATAGCTGAGAAACTGATTAAAGCCCAAGGGATACAGAAATCACTGTGTATAAATATCTAATTATTTAAAGTGTTTTTAAAATATCCAAGCAATGCATCTTGTTTGCCTTGTAATTACAAAAGTTTTACAGAAGCAACAAGCTAGCTAATATGTACATTTATTCTAAGAATGTTGATCTCAAATGAAAATGTCTATGCCTCTTCCTTTCCATCTTTTACAAGAGAAAGTTGGATATTAATCTCATATTCTGCTTCCCTCCATCTCACTACTTTAAAATCTAATACCATGAGGATCACAAATTAAAAATGCAGAAAAAACACCATAATAAAATATTTAGCTATTATTTCTGAAAAAAAAATTAAACCATATCTATCAAAGAAAGCACTGAAACACAATTTTCTTGCAAGGTTCAAAACCTGCAATAAATAAAAAACAAGCAGAAATTCCCAGTCCATGATCCCTGATAAACAGAGAAATGTGCTGTATTACTCTTTTAAAATTGTCTTTCCCAATACCACTGTTCACTGATGCAGTTACTCTGAAAGCACTGTGCTTACTTACATATGTGGCATGTTCAAGGCCAATGTATTAATTTAGGAGAAAAAAACCAACAACCACCAAACACTTTTATGCAGGAGAGTCACTCACTATTATTTTAGATGTTGTTTGTTTTAGTATAATTTAAATATGTTGCCGTATTGAAGAAAGAAGTCACTGACCCGTGGCTGAAACTAAACTCACCTTCAGTGGTTAGTTACACACCTTTTTGTTCTTTACTGTCCAAATCAGAGAATTCTCACAGCTACTGTGGCTCCAGGTCGACCGTGACCCAAAGGAACCCAGGGCAATGCAGTCTCAAACCTGCCTGGAGCCCAGTTATGGCTGAACGTGTGCTGGACTCAGAAACTGATGGTAGCTACGGTTCCAGTCATACAGACATTGGGTTTGGATACATTCCTAATGCTACAGACGCTTCCATCATGCCCTTGCAAGATTCTTATTCAGGTAACTTGTACAAAAGTCTGAAGATTTAAGATTCATGTTAGTGATATCTCACAAATTGCAAGCTGGCAAATGATGGCATATTGCACAATCTGAGAAGTGAAACACCAGTCCTTTGAAATCATATATCTCTTATGGATTACGTTTTGAATTTTATCCCAGGAGTGCACCAAAAACCACTGAAAGAAAAAGATTTTTCTGCATGGGTTTTACTAAGCTGATCCCAAGACAGGACATTTGTTGACAACTAGAGATGTTGTTTATATTAAATACATTTTGTCTGTGGTAAAATGGCATAACTAAGTACATAGTAATGATAAGAATTTATTTAAAATGTATTTATTTCAATTTTTTTTCTTCTTTAGCTACAGACTTTGCCATGGGGAGTTCTAGGTTCACCTATCAAATTCCAGAATAATCAACATCATCAGAATTAATATAGCTTCTATCCTCATGGGAGTTTTGTTCAGATCAATTCACTGATGTTCCAGATGTATTAAAATCCTTCACTTTCTGTACTTCATGCAATGGAGAAATAAGAAAATTACAAACTCAAAACTGTCTACAGTGCTTGAGGAGGAAAAATACAGAAGCTAACAGCTTTATAATCAACACAAATTTCTCATCCATGAAACTGTATTACAAAACATCTCTCACATTCAGGTCACAATTCTTCCACAACTTTTCCCTTTGGGGCATTTTGAGCAAACACTTGTAACCCTGAAACAGTAGGATCTGAAGGACTTACCAAGCCCAGGATACAGTTGGCCTTGTAGACTGCAAGTGCCAGCTTATGTCCAGCTTTTCATCTACCAGTACCCCCAAGTCCTTCTCGGCAGGGATGCTCTCAATCCCTTCATCCCTCAGCCTGTACTGATACCGGGGGTTGCCCCAACCCAGGTGCAGGACCCTGCACTTGGCCTTGTTGAACTTCATAAGGTTCACACAGGCCCATGCCTTGGGCTTGTCTAGGTCCCTCTGGATGATATCCCATCCCTCAGTCGTGTCAACCGCACCACTCATCTTGGTGTCATCTGCAAACCTGCAGAGGGTGCACTCTGTCCTACTGTCTGTGTCATTGATGAAGATATTGAAGAGTACTGGTCCCAATACAGATGCCTGAGGGACACCACTCATCACCGATCTCCATCTGGACATTGAGCCATTGACCACTACCCTCTGGGTGTGACCATCCAATCAACTCCTCATCCATCCAATAGTCCACCACAAAAATAGTGAGACTCCGTAATGCAGCAGCTTATCTTTGAAATTAGTAAGTAAGGAGACAATGAAAAAATTCATGATCCCATGCATCAGGGTTTGAGCATATAATTTCTAATTTTAGTCTATTCTTAAATAAAAATCATCAAGAAATATTTCAATGAGCTGAAAAAAGGCAAAAGCTCTCAATAGATTTTACATTTAGCTTAGGCACCAAGTGCACAGTACCATGATTTGTCTTTTTGACATGACTGAAATGTTTGACATGAATCCAATTCTCAGATGACTGCATTTTTTCCACATACCTTTAACAAGGAGAAATTGGAATTAAAATTTCATAATACATTTACCAGTCTTGTTGAATACTTCATTTTTCTTAAAAAAAAAAAAAAAAATCTTTTAGGAGAGTAGAGAATGATGTTCTTGCCCCACTAAACACACCTGGTAATCTTTGCCTTAATATTTCATGTTTCTATTTCTAAAAAAACAGTAGAAAACACATTGGTTTCACTCCTCTTCCTGTAGAAAACAAGCTCTTTTTTTTCCCTTTTTAAAAATAAAATTTTTTAAAATAATAATATATTTATTTAATCTTTTGTTGCCTCCTTGAAGTTTTTGGTTATCCATTTGAAACTCAGAGGCCTCTTCTGACACTTTGTCAGGCAGAAATTATTTTTTACCATGTGGTTGCTTCTGCTATACTGCGAAATTCAGACATACAACATGAATCTAGGTAGCAAATATGACATGACCTTGGTGGAATGAAGCTGTCATGCCTCTCGCAGAACTATGAGTAAAAAAGATTTCATCAGATACTTGTAATTAATTAAAAATCTCCTATCAAGTCTTATTCTGAAAGAAAATACTTAACCATATTATTTATAAGCATACTTGATATATTTTTCTGCAGAATAACTTTTTTTCTAGGAAAAAAAATCATGAAGGCTTTTAAAAAATTACTCTATGTAATTAGTAAAAAAGTATCCCTTGTCCTTCTGTCTCTTGTTTACTTACATGTAAGAGAGGGAACTCCTATTCACTGGCTTAGATTTTGTTGACGTTACAGGAAAAACTGTTTCACTTCACTGATGTTCTAGTGAAAAATTGAAAAAAGTTTCAGTGAGAAGCAAGAAGGTTAGTCATTTATTAATCAAAGAACTTCATTTGCAAAAGCAATACATATATAAGGTGTCTTCAGAGGCTAGAAAGCAATCTCTGCTGCTGCACTGTATGCCACATCCTCTCTGATTCCCTACAAGTGTTCTTGGAAAATCCTGCAGTGTTATCAGAAACACTTGTGGCCTCCCTTGGACAGACATCCACAGAAAAATCAGATCAATTTGCATGACTTCTAGTAGGGAAAAAATGTGTTAGCTAAGGAGTCTGTGCAAAATCTGTCTCATTTGTTCTAGATACCTCCCTCAAATTCAAACACTTCACTTTTATACAGTTAAATGTCTTTAAAACAGCTGTTATCTTAAAGTCCCTAAATTCAGAATGGAAGAACAGGGACTAACAGTTTTCTCTATCCAAAAGAGATAGTAAAGAATGGTGAGAGAGAAAATACTGAAATGTAAATGTCAGCTACCGTAGGTCATATTTGTGATGTACAATGGGGATGCCAGCTGCCAAGAAATTTCTGCTTCCCCATAAGCACAACTAATATATGTTGTTTCTAACAAGTGCAAGCTGTTATCTGCTGCACTCCAAGATTTTTTTTTTTTTCCCATTATTCATTTCTGAGGACATTTCTTCCCCTGTGTTTTTAGGAAATACTCTTCAGAACTATTTGCTGACCCTTTTCAAAAGCTACTCATTTCAGACAAGCTTAGTTCTTAGTACTTTGCTATCCATGCTGCTTTATGTTTCCAACAATTTCCTTGAAGTATCATAGTACTATTTATTGCTTGCTGAGCATTTAAGCATTTATTTTCAGAAAATCATTAAGCTTAGTAACAGGATGCTCTTCATAAAGAATTCAGTTACCAGAGATAAGGACAACATTAGAATCTCATTAAAATAAGTTCATAAAATAAAGCAATTGCAAGAGACAGTCTAGAGTGGTTCAAAGTAATTGTATAAAAGTTAACAATGGCTTTAAAATGATGACAAGGGGGAAGAAAGGAAGAAAGGGGGAAGAAAGGAAGAAAGGGGGAAGAAAGGAAGAAAGGGGGAAGAAAGGAAGAAAGGGGGAAGAAAGGAAGAAAGGGGGAAGAAAGGAAGAAAGGGGGAAGAAAGGAAAGTAGTTAAATACTTAAAATAGGAGACTATAAAAACTAGAATATTCTCTTTCATAAATGGAACATAAAACCTGGCAAGGAAAATGTAAAGCTATAAGACTGAACAAAAAAAAAGATTTTCATGAGCAACTTGCTTTAGGCATTACAACTAATATTAAAAACTTCTTCCAGCACATCAGAAACAGAAAATTTTCCGCAGAGCTGACAGGGGTGATAGATGGTCATCTCAAAAATGGAACGCTAAAGGAGAGATAAAACTTAATAGAAAAACTAAATTAATTATTTTTATTAGCACTGACAGCAAAGGACTTTAGGGGTATTCTTATTCCACATTCTGTCTTTATAGAGGAGAACCAAAAAAAAACCCCCCACACTGAAATGTTAATAGTATACTTCAAAAACAGATCAATACAAGGCATAGAACTAAATTATTTCAGTCAAAAGTTCTACAAGAAATAAATTATGGAATTACCAAACTGTTAACTGGCATGTTAACTGTCTTCTTGATTGGCTTTATTTTCAGGTGATACGGAGGAAGCAAGTATGGATATTATTTTTAGAAAAGACATCAGTGTGGATGTGAGGAACAGACTGGTGGGGAAAACGAAGAAAATTGTTTTAAAGTGTAATACAAAACAGAAACAGAATATATAGGAAAAACCAACTCTGATTTTTATATCAACAGGTTATGTTTAAATAATCTGTCAAGAGTGCTCTGAAGGAATCAGTAGGCATTCAGATAAGCTTGACATTGATAGAATGAACTTGGATTTTCAAAGAACTTTTGACTTTGAAAGTTACTCTCCTAATACACTTTAGGAAATTAAACTATAGTAAGATTTACTAGATGTAAAACTTATTGCCTTCTCACAGATTAGTAACTCTATTGCAGGAAACAAAAGAAAAGAACGGACAAGTTATGCAACAGAGAGAAGCATTAATGATGATCTGTACTAAAAATGGGCCTGTACATCATACCTGCAAAATGCTGTAAAAAACAGGATGAATAGCAGGGATTGTTCTAATATTCCAACAGCAAGTGAGTTCTAATATTACAACATTTTTAAAGTAATCAAAACTAAATTAAACTATGATAAAATGAGATGATGAGAAGAAATTGCCATGAATTCAAATGGTGGATATACAGAGAAAAGCCTTCCTAACTGTACCTACCTTAGTGACGGACTTTAAAACTGCATTTGTACAGCCAAAGCTATATTGATGTAGTTAAAAAAAAAAAAAAAAAAAAAAGAAGAGGAATGAAATAAAATTCTAGAACCCTGACTGTGAACTTATTCCCAAACTTTGTTTTGGTCCTTCTAAAGAAAAGAAAAAAAAAGGTGGGGGAGGGGAGGAGAGGGAAGCTATTTTTAAGCATCGTGAATGTTGTGGTTTTGATACTATTTATCTTCGGAGCTAGAAATTTAAATGTTGCCCTATTTCATTTAGCAATATAGGCATGGTCAAAATCAGGTAATATTCCTCAGAAAGATATCTTACAGATATCCTAGATAGTTCTATGAAAGCATATGCTTAATTGTTGAGAGCAACAAAAAGGACATAAGAATCAGGAGTTACTAGTTAAGTAATAGACAAATAGCTATGCCACTCTATTTTCACACATGTCATCCTTTAATTCCATGTTTCATTCAAGATTACTCATCTCAAAAGTAATTTACTAAAACGAAAGGTATTAAGTAGAGGCAACAAGGATATTTGGATGTGTATTATGGTTTCCATACAATATGAGATTAAAATAAATTAACATAAGAAATAGTTGAAACAAAATATGATTATAGGTCATAAAACCACAACTGGAAGAAACAAAATAAGAAGGAAAAAGATTGTTCATTATTTCTTTTAACACAAGTGTTGAGGAACCATGGAAAGTTATCACGTTTGTGGTTAAAAATCAAAAATAGTGCTATATCACATAACATATAACTGAATTCAATTTAAGTCATAAGATACCTGAATGCAAAATGTGTCTATGTTAGTTAATAAGAATGATTATACAAAATCAGGATAGTGGGGTTACAGCTTCTGGGTCTAAACCACAGAATGTCCACAGGTATAGCTGTCTCGTTCTTATACTCTACTCCTGATCTCAGCTGCTGTCCATGTCAGAAACATGTTACTGTACTAGACAGACTTTTGGTCTCTTTCAGTATAGCTATTAATTTTACATACTGTAAAAACCTTGTATTTCTTCAATGCCAACAAAGAAGAAAAGTTGTGACATTTAATGCTGAAAATCAATTTTCAATAATTTTCCAACTATAATGCAATGAATTAATAAAATGGATAATCTTGTTTAAAAGACTTCACATGACAAGGCTTAGCAGGCTTTAGTACAGACTGAGAACTGGAGAAAGGTTAAAAATAGAAAAATTGTAATTTAACAGCGTGTGATTTTTTTTTTAACTTCAGAATTTTCATGTGACTTTCATGTGTGAACTTCCAGTGTAATTCCTAATCCTCAGTTTATCTACATTTAATGCAGACCACCTCCTCTACATTTTGAGCTGCCTATACTTTAAAGCTACTGCTTCTGAAATCCCAGTAATAGATCTGTGTACAGGCCACAGCCCAATGCTTTTTCAAATGTAATAGATGTGAATAGGGGAGGGAGCTGCTGGGAGGAAACTGTTAAACCACCCCGTTATTTACAAGGAATAATTGTGTGTGTGTAGATCTGATGTTTCTTTCACTCATGCCTTAACAATGATCTGCATTACTTTTTCCCCTCCATTTCTCATCTGAAATCTCTTGCTCTGTCCTGCTAAGCAACCATTATGTTGCCTTTCTTGAAATTCTGCACCTTAAAGAGGTTGGGAAGAGATGGGAACAAAATAGAGAGATATAGTGATGTCCTGAAAAGCAGATCCTGTTCACCATACTCTAGCCCAACAATTCCTGCCCAGTGGAACATGGTTGCACAGTTGATGCAGTAAGACAATGAACCTCACTTTATCCCAGGGGCAGGAACACTGCACAAGACATGGCAGCTGAGACTTTTGACATAGTCTCTTTCATGACTGATTCAGGAAAGTTAGAATAGTAATGCTCAGTATCTTCAATAGCATAAAATGACTTTTCACTTGGCTTCATGAAAGCCCACAGGCAATAATAACATCACTACTTTCTGCTTAGGGCCTTATTGGTTTCCCTGTGATGAGCTGTAGCACTTCAGACTTTTATTTAGAATGGTATTTTTTGAGTGAGCTGCACTAATTCTGCTTAAAAGGTTAATCACTGTAACTGCAAAGCATGATTGGTTTTATATTGTGCTTAGAGAACTGTAAAATAGAAAATGCTTAAAAGAAACAACAAAAATGTCAAAGAATTAAGAGAATAATGAAAATGAAGGAAAAATATTTAAGCAGATTCTCTTCTCTCAGACTAAAAAAAACCCCAAACCAAAACCATAAAGCCACTCATTACCGCCCCAAAAACTGCTGAACAGCAATAAACCATTTAAAAAAAAAAAAATTAAGTTCATTACCGGTTAGATTAACATCTCTTGGCACTCGATACATTCAATAGACCAGAGACAGTCTCTCAATAGAACGCATTCAATAGACCAGATAGTCTTTTTGGAGTCATGAATATACTGTAATGAACTATATCCTATTTTTTGTCAGATTTTTATTAATTGTTTAATTCTGTTACATTGTATCACAGAATCATTAAGGTTGGAAAGGACCTTCGAGATCATGAAGTCCAACCATTAACCCAACATTACCATGCCCACTAAACCATGTCCTGAAGCGCCACATCCACACGTTTCTTGAACACTTCCAGAGATGGAGACTCCACCCCCACCCTGGGCAGCCTGTTCCAATGCCTGACCACCCTCTCAGTGAAGAAATTTTTCCTAATATCCAATCTAAACCTCCCCTGGTGCAACTTGAGGCCATTTCCTCTTGTCCTATCACTAGTTACTTGGGAGAAGAGGCCAACATCCTCGTCGCCACAACCCCCTTACAGGTCGTTGTAGAGAGCGATAAGGTCTCCTCTCAGCCTCCTCTTCTCCAGACTAAACAACCCCAGTTCCCTCAGAGGCTCCCCATAAGACTTGTACTCCAGGCCCCTCACCAGCTTCGTTGCCCTTCTCTGGACAAGCTCAAGCACCTCAACGTCCTTCGTGTAGTGAGAGGCCCAAAACTGAATACAGTATTCAAGGTGCGGCCTCACCAGTGCCGAGTACAGGGGCACAATCACTTCCCTACTCCTGCTGGCCACACTATTCCTGATCCAGGCCAGGACGCTGTTGGCCTTCTTGGCCACCTGGGCACACTGCCGGCTCATGTTCAACTGGCTGTCAACCAGCACCCCCAGGTCCCCTTCTGCCAGTCAGCTCTCCAGCCACTCCTCCCCAAGCCTGTAGTGCTGTATGGGATTGTTGTGACCCAAGTGCAGGACCCAGCACTTGCCCTTATTAAACCTCATACAGTTGACTGTTGTATAGTTGTACTTATATTTTGTACCTGTATGAGAATTATGTTGCACAACTTACACTGCTCTATCTGTAGAAAAATTCTTAAAAATCTGTTTCTTCCAGGTCGATACATGTTGCAGGAATACCTGTGTCTCTGAATTCCAAATGGGAAGACAAGCATATTCTCTGGCTTCACTGCCTATGCTACATAATTCACAAATTAATCTTCATATGGTTAAAAACTGATTTGGGGGGATAACCTGACTGAGCTTTCCTGCTTAGGACTCTGGTTTTTATTACATTTTGCCTAGAAGGACTGAAAATGCCTTAGTCTTTAGTTAAATATCTTTGAAGTAACCCTGTCTCTGATATTTCTCCAATTTTCATTCTCTACCCCCGCCCCGGACTTCACAATGAAGACTCACAATTAAAAGCTCTGTCTACCATAAAACATGCATTTTGTTTCACACGCCTTTCAATTTTGTATCAAGAAAAAGTTATTTTGGCAGTTTGTATGTGGTGCTAGTATAACAGAGGAGATAGCATTTGCACCACCTCCAGTGCCCCTGCTCATCAATTCCTCCCTCAACAGCTTAGTGTTGAAGACATTAAATCCAAGCTGTTCAAGGGCACAGTTCCTGTTAAGTTCGTGTTTTGTTCAGTTTAGAAGAGTCTCCCATAAGCTAGAAAAGTACCTTATTGACAGTGATAGTTATAGATCTTTCTCCAGTTTTTATCCTGAATGTGAAAAAAAGGACTGATTTTTTCCTTGACAGCACTATGGTTCTTTGAAAAGTTTTGGCTTGTTAAGCCAGCTCTCTCTCAAAAAAAAAAAAAAAAAAAAAAAAAAATTAAATTTCAAATAGATTTTCTGACTAACTCTGTGGGAAAATATCTTTTCCTTACTGCTGTACTTAGATTACCACTCATAGTGCTTAGAGTTTTCTCTCATGCTTCTAATTTCACAAGACCACAATTTTTTGGGTTTTACCCCTTGAAATTAAGGGATTACTTATGAAGGAAATCAAGGAAATTACTTGATGTTTCACCACCTACAGTATAAGAAGAGAAGAAAAAATGTTGTTTGGTGACCTGTCCTTTCTAACTGCATCCTGCCCACATGCATGCAAGTTTGTAACCACAGCCACCACCTCCATTGTCATGTTGTCATTCTCCCATCACTGTAGAACTTTGCAACAGTAGTAGCTGTGACCTACAGAGCACCCATTTGAAACAGAGTGACTGTGCCTTGCTGTATCACTCCCCTCTTCCCACTCTCCCCTGGTACCGAAAATCGTTTGTAGTAGGAACGAAGCATGATGAATCAGCTGCCTCTTTGTTTATTCCTATCTTCTACTCCTCCACTTGTTTAGCAAGGCATACACTGCTGGATAACACTGCAAAAGTAGATGGAACTCCTTATACTAACTTGGTGAGACATAAATGCTCAAATTTGTGAGCAAGAAGTCCCACTGGAGCACCAAGTCCCACAACGCTGAGGTCTCAAATGGAGCTTTGCTACTTCCAATTGGGATAGCACAGAATTCATGAAACTTTGTCTATCTGACATATAAAATCGGTGAATTTACCTTTAAAAAATAGAACTGCACTATTGCTTGCTTGAGACTATTAATTTGGTTAAGGTGTTGTTCCCTTAGACAATACAAGATAATCAGACTTGGACTGTAACTATGCAAGTGTACTAATTTATTTCCTTCTGGGAAAAGAGTAATGGATAACGTAATTGGAATAAACTGCTAGGTAGTAATATTTACTATCCTTCTAGATACACAAATTCTTCAGAGAAGAGTCATAACTCTGTCACGAAAACCTCACAATCAGACTACCCTGGACATGCTGCATGTCTATTCCAATTAGAATAATACATAAGAACTCATAAATAACATTCTCGAACACTGGGAATGTGATGTTAATGGTGAGTATCATTAGCAATATGATGAACAACTTACTTAGTATGAAAATGGTAAAGGAAGATGAGGAAGATATGGATTGCTTCTTAGCTCTTTTTGCAAAATATTGTAATATTTAAGAAACTCCAATCAGAATAAGCAACATGGGACAGGGTGAATAATCAGAAACTACTATTTTCCGTGATCCTTTATTTGAAATAAAATAAAAACATGACATAGTTTCCTCATTGTAATGAAATTATAATCGAAAACTGTTCTGAATTGCCAGATTATTCCCCTAGCAATTCTGTGCTGGGTGCAGAACAATTTCTTCTGCTGAACTGATGAGAAGACTATAAAACAGAGTTATTCCTTCAGATCTACCTCCTCACTGGTTTCATTGGGTCTCTGAATGTAATTCAAGGGCTAGTATTGGAGCAGCAAAAGGAGGAGAAATAACTAGTGGATCTGTATAACTGTGGATTTGGGAGTCCTAGCACTCCACATTCAAAAAATTATCAGATATCCAAGTCTCCTATTTAACATAATCATATCAAAATTTAAACATATGGTACATCTTTCAAAAAAGAAAACAAAACTCGTAGTTGTGATTATATAAAAAAACCCCTCCTGGTTCACATCTATTATATTTCACTTTGATTTAAGGTTCAATGACAAAGAGGAGTGCATTTTGCAGTGCCAATTAATCTAGATTTAAGAACAGATTTTGGTTCCTATTCCCAAGGCTACTTTAGACTGAGCATACAAAGAATGTAAAACACTCACAAGGAAAGTAAGTTTCCCGTCTGTCCCAAGAGAGCTAACGCACACAGTAGCATTATTTGTTCCATTGAAATCGACTTGGCTGCATTCCTTACTGTGGCAACCATATCTGCCAGCATATTACATATAAAAATATAAAACACAAAATAAGTTGAGAAAAATATCACTCTATCAAAAGGATTCATCAATGAAGCTCACCATTTAAGCTGGATGATTTGGATGCGTAGGCATGACTAGTCGCACTATCACCATTTTCATAGCTACATAGAGTGATTGAAGAAACACAAACAAAATGAAAATAGCTTGCTTCCTTTTAGCACTCTTCCCCTTCCCTTATGCCTTTCTTGACAGCTCAGATTGAAAACATGCTCTGCTTCCTCAGCTGATGTACAGCAAGCAGTATGTCAAGATGCAGGGCAGCTGTGAGAGGTTGTGCAATTGCTGTGAGGGGAGTGGAAGGGAACAGGAGCAGCTGTTGCGGCAGCATTTGTCTCTTGTCAGGAATTCAGAGCAAACTATACAAAACAATGTTAAAGATTGCTCTTTTGGCCTGTTTAATTTTGGATGATGTAAAAAGTTATCCACACGGTTTACACTATCCCTGCCCAGAATATCAGCTGCACCATCTTCACCCTACTTCTCAAACTGTAACAAAGGCATACAGGAGGTACTACTCCCATCAAGTTTATGCAAGTATTTAATTCCTGTTGGGATATTCAGTCTATCATACGGCTTTTAGGATCAGAGTTTTCATGACTATCCTGTTCAACTGTGAAGCTAGTACTTGTATGGTATTCAAAGATTTAACAAAAAAACCCCAAAAGCAGTTCTAACAGAAATAACCTTAAACAAGAAGACACAAATATTCAAAGAATAGATTGATTGGTAAAAATTTTTCGGTGTCAACCTCTTTCTACCAAAGCTATATTAGCATTTATTTGGTTTTGGTTTTGATTTTGTGGTTTGTTTTTTTTTTAAATTTTAATTTACTGTGTCTATATGCTCTGCCAACATTGCAACCATATTGACTTGAAGTAATTTTTTCAACTTTATCTTCAAAACACTGCAAGTTTTAAGGTTAAAAATGCTAACATATTTCCCTCTTTATTAGGAGCAGAGTCTAAAATCAAGTCTAAATTTTAAGCAATGAAACAATTAATAGATAAAACTCCTACATCTGTCTTGTGTCTGTTACTCGTTGCCATTTTTCACTGACCAAACAAAAGAAGCACTCTCCAAAATAACAGAAAGAGCAGTCAGGCCTCGTAACTTCTATTTTAACTCTAGATACCACAAGTCCATAACCTAGTGAGGACCAAGATTATTGTAATTACTGTAGCTTGACTCTCCCTGTTAGACTGTGTTAGAAAAATGAGTAATGATAATGCTTTAAATTTCCTGAACAAGGAGTAAGTTTCTTCAAGCAGCCAAGCATCTTGTAATTTTGTGAACCATTTTGCAAATGGTGCATGTATGCCATATCCTCACAAACAATCCTGAGGTAGTTTTCAGTGTCTCTTTCTCTGCAAATTTATTCTATAATTTGAGATCACTGTGTTAGAAGGAACTGTTACTTAAAACTACCACTGCTTCGACCTACGACACACCTTGCATATCAAAATAATTTTTTTTTTTTCAGTCAGGCACACAGGAGTATGCACTTGGTCTCACCTTTTTTTTTTTGATAGGTATGCTTCTGGTGCAATGTCGGTTGCACCAAAATATCAGTTGACTGATGTTAATTGCAACAAAAACAACTCTGTGGGTTTTTTTTTAATTTCAGAAAAAAACCTGAAAGAAACCTGAACAAGTTGGAAAGAAGTGAATTGTACAGTTTACTATGTAAGTGTTAAAATTAATTTGGTTTAAAACATGTCCTGGTTTCAGCCAGATAGGGTTGGTTTTCTTCACAGGAGTTAGTGTGAGGCTATGTTTTGGATTTGGGATGAAACAATGTTGATAATGTGCTGATGTTTTCAGATGCTGCTAAGCAGTCAAGGACTGTTCCGCTTCTCATGCTGGCCTGCCAGCGAGCAGGCTGGGGGTGCACGGGGAGCTGGGAGGGGACACAGCCAGGACAGCTGACCCAGGCTGGCCAAAGGGACATTCCCTACCATATGACATCAGGCTCAGTATATAAAGTTGGGGCGAAGAAGAAGGAAGGGGAGGGGGGACGTTCAAAGTGATGGCGTCTGTCTTCCCAAGAAACCGTTACGCGTGATGCAGCCCTGCTTCCCTGGCGATGGCTGAACACCTGCCTGTCCATGGGGAGTGGTGAATGAATTCCTTGTTTTGCCTTGCTTGCGCATGCAGCTTTTGCTTTACCTATTAAACTGTCTTTATCTCGATCCATGATTTTTCTCACTTTTACTCTTCTGATTTTCTCCCCCATTCCACTGTGGGGGAGTGAGTGAGCAGCTGTGTGGTGCTTAGTTGCCAGCTGGGGTTAAACCACAACAGTATCATAAACACGGAGAATAGTGGTTAATATAACGCATCATCTTTAATATAGCCTTCTGCCTTGACATATGACTGTTATCTGTATTCAGTCAAATATCCAAATGCACTTACTTATTAATATCCCCTCCTAAAACATCTGACTTGCATTTAATTGTCTAAGGGCATTTCAAGTTTTTCCTTTTAATTCACATCCACATTAGTCTTAGTCCACCCCCTTCAGTTCACAATTTAGTATAAATTTTGAAGGAAATAGCATTTTAATATGTCATCCATAAGTACTGTAGAAAAAAGATAGGGAAATAAGGAAGAAAACAGCTATTTTACACTGTACCTGGGGTATATTGATTTCTTTCTATATCAGATTTTGTGGCATCCAGTAGTGTCTCTTCACATCTACATTACAGACGTCTACTCAATATATATGGGATATTGACAGTGAATGTTTTGTTATAAGAGGTAATTAAATCGTACCTATGTGTAAATACAAGTAAGTGTCACGTACAAGTTAAACTGAGTGACACGGAGTCCTATCTTACCCTCAGTTTCCTCAAGATGGAGACTAGTAACTCTTCCCATGATAAATTTATCTGGGGATCTCCAGTTACAGTTTTGGTAAATATGTAAACACGTGGGTACCTTCCAGTGATTGAAGGAAGACAGAGATTATAGAAGCTATCTCTTGAAATTATTTTTAAAAATATATTAACCTGGATTTAAAATATTCTACCTGTGGTTTCTGTGTGTAGAACAGCTGTCATGGATTAACCCTGGTAGGCAGCTCAGCCCTACACAGCTGCTCGCTCACACCCCACCAGTGGGATGCGGGAGAGAATTGGAAGGGCTTAAAAATTGTTTTATAAGGCTTGGGAGCTCAGTGTTTGTTATTTTTAAAGTGCTAGAATGCACATTTAAAATACTTCCATCTAGTTCCATGAAAAAAAAACCCAAAATGTATAAACCTACTCTCTCCTACTTGGGTGCCTATGTACAAACCTGAAAATCTAAAAAACCCAAAACCCACTTCAGTATTTACATTTGCTCTAGAGGCATGTGAAATCCATAGATGCCTTATTAAAGCTCAGCTGGCAACTAGAGAACTGTGCCTGCCCAGAACAAATCAGTCCTGAGCACATGGTGTAACTTAAACCTGACTTTACAAAGCATTTAGGAGAGAATGATGCTGTCCTTTAAATATCAGCTGGTTCAAGAAAGAGGAAATGGGGCAAAGAAGGGAACATTAACAAAGAGATGGGACCAGAGGTGGAAACCCTTGAAAAAATACTCCCCAGCATATAGATTCTGAATTAGATTGAGCTGAATCAAGAAAAAATTAATCTAGGAACAATATGAGGATGAAGAACATTCCTTTTCTTTCCTCTTTCTTTTATGGTTACTCATGTCTAATCAAGTAACTGCTGTATGCATTCTGTCCTATACAACATATTCCCTGATACACAATATTTAAAAGCCAGGATCAGATTTATAAGATTTCTATGTAAAATATTTTGTAAATCCTAACCACAATGAATCAGGAGTTCACAGGTGTAAGTAAAAGAGAAAGCGGAGGAGCCACTTTATAAACTAAGAATATTTGGTGTCTTCTGAAAAGGAATAAAAGAATCAGGAAAACTAGGCAAGGCAAAAACAATCTTTTAAATAAATAATTCAGAAATGGTGTAGCACTTATTTCAAGAATTAGAAAGCTACATCTAGGTGTCCAGAAAGAAAATTGTCTCCTTTTGGTCTTGAATAATGTTGTCCAGCCCCCCAAAAGATGTCTTTGGTATTCTATGGCATCTAAAATGGCACTAAATGGCTAATAAGTAAATCTCCACTGATTACAAAGAAAATTTGCACATCTAACACTATTTCTGGAAAAGAGCATGGAAGGTGTAGTAGCTGAAACCTAGTTTCTGTATCTACAGGTATAAAATGAAATTCAACTGTATCAATCTCAGACTGAATCCTATTTTAAAAGCTTCTGTTTGGTTTACTTTTTTTTTTAATTTATTTTACTAAGAGCTTATTAACAATATAAAATATGATAGTCCTTGCATAACAAATTAGTTGTTGCTAAATTCAGGACTTACCTCTTGCTGAATAAATACATTAATGTCATAGTTTAAGCCCAGCTAGGAACTAAGCACCATGCAGGTACTCGCTCACTCCCCCACGGTGGGACAGGGGAGAGAATCAGATGAGTAAAAGTGAGAAAACTCATGGTCTGAGATAGACAGTTTA
>NW_010564319.1:0-1665 GCF_000687285.1 Phaethon lepturus | reverse complement strand
GGGAAAGGAGAAGTTGCACACACAAGCAGAGCAAACCATTCACCACTCCCCATGGGCAGGCAGGTGTTCAGCCATCTCCAGGGAAGCAGAGATCCATCATACGTAATGGTTTCTTGGGAAGAGAGATGCCGAAACTCCGAACTTCTGCCTTCTCCTTCTCTCTTCTTTGTCCAGCTTTATATACTGAGCATGAAGTCATATGGTATGGAATATTCCTTTGGCCAGCCTGGGTCAGCCGTCCTGGCTGTGTCCCCTCCCAGCCTCCCATGCACCCAAGCCTTCTCGCTGGCATGTTATCATAAAAAGCCGGACAGTTGTTGACTGCTTATCAACAACCCAAAACATTAGCATGTTATCAACATCGTTTCATCCCAAATCCAAAACACAGGCTCATACTAGCTTCTATGAAGAAAATTATCTCTATCCCACCTGAAACCAGGACAATTAAGTATTTCTCCTCCTGTGTTTTTGAATGTTGTTTATTTAATTTACTTGCTTGTCTATGGCTAAACAAATTAGAGTGCACAGAAAGTAAAGGCAAATAATGTTTTTTATCCTTCCTTTTACCCCCAAATTGTGTATCTGGGTTACTATAACTGAGAAATAAATGTTTCCTTCCTGAATGACTGTAGCTTGAAAATCTCTGAAGCTGTGCTGCAATGAGGAGTGCAAGTGTAAAATTCAGTCGTGAAAATATTTGACCTAAATAATTGACACTGGGGCATTTGCAAATATAGAATCTCAGTAGTAACTTACTATCTGTTAACAAGTAGCTGACTGATTTTCACAAGTACTGAACATCTTCGCTCTTTACCTGTTTTTTCCTAATGAAAAGATATATGATTCATCTGTCTTAAAAAAGATACCTTCAAGTTGGATCTCAAAGTCTGAGCTAGTCACTCAAAATCATTATTATAAACTGTGGAGAGAAATAAATACAATCAAAAGGAAATCACAGAAATCACAGAAATCACAGAAACACTAGGTTGGAAAGGACCTTCAAGATCATCAAGTCCAACCATTAATCCAGCGCCACCATGTCCCCTAGACCATGTCCTGAAGCGCCACATCCACACGTTTCTTGAACACTTCCAGAGATGGCGACTCCACCACCTCCCTGGGCAGCCTGTTCCAATGCCTGACCACCCTCTCAGTGAAGAAATTTTTCCTAATATCCAATCTAAACCTCCCCTGGCGCAACTTAAGGCCATTTCCTCTTGTCCTATCACTAGTTGCTTGGGAGAAGAGGCCAACACCCTCGTCGCCACAACCCCCTTTCAGGTAGTTGTAGAGAGCGATAAGGTCTCCTCTCAGCCTTCTCTTCTCTAGACTAAACAACCCCAGTTCCCTCAGACGCTCCTCATAAGACTTGTGCTCCAGACCCCTCACGAGCTTCATTGCTCTTCTCTGGACACACTCCAGCACCTCAATGTCCTTCTTGTAGTGAGGGGCCCAAAACTGAACACAGTATTCAAGGTGCGGCCTCACCAGTGCCGAGTACAGGGGCACGATCACTTCCCTACTCCTGCTGGCAACACTATTCCTGATCCAGGCCAGGACGCTGTTGGCCTTCTTGGCCACCTGGGCACACTGCCCAGCTGTCAAGCAGCACCCCCAGGTCCCTACCCACTGGACAGCTCTCCAGCTACTCCTGGAGTGCTGTAG
>NW_010564318.1:78358-85950 GCF_000687285.1 Phaethon lepturus | reverse complement strand
GAAGGGAAGGGAAGGGAAGGGAAGGGAGAGCCTGGAATAGAAACTATTGGGAAAAAATGCAAACCAACAACAAATAAAACTATGTGTTTGAATTTGCAGTATTTATTTTCATTATAAATCTATAAAACTCAAGTTACCTCGGTACATCTTAGCTCAATTTCATTGTATCATAATGCTTATGAATAGCCCTTGATTATATCTTCTCATCCAATCTCCTCCTTCACAGGAGATTCTCTCCACCAGTCGCCTTATGGATAGTGCTCTTTTAGAGCAGCCTGTCCCCACCCTGCCGATTAAGCAGATTAAACAAGTATCTATGAGTGCTGTGAAAATTGTCTGTGCTCTGGGAGTCCCCTAAGGAATCATGTTCTCTCCTGTGATTACCTCCCTGAATACAGAAACCTTTATTTGTCTGTAGGTTTTTAAATAACATTTCTGAATAGAGAATTCACAGCACTCTATATTACAAGAGGGAATCAAAGTACAAGGATTTAAATTCCCAACCACCCACGTATTTGGGGAGATACTTAAATCCCTTAGGCATTCTTGACATATCTGTAATATTTTCTGTGTTAAAAATGTGGGTCCCATTTTGGCCACACTTTCAAATTCTACATGCGTAGACTGGATGCCTTCATCCACTCCTTCACCTGTACAGGGTAACTGCTTCCTAAGTCCTTTAGAGAGCTCCAGCTAGAATTGTGATAGAGTGACTTTACTTTTCCCTTTCCACTTCCAGCTACCACTTCTCTCTGAAAAAATGATCCTCCTTTGCAGCCATATTTTCCCTTGTTCATTTTCATTAAACTTTCACATTTCTTTCCAAAATCTGAATTTAATAAAACCTCCCTCATTTATTATTATGTCTCTTCTCACTACCTCATTTTCCCTCCCTTGTAAATCTCTTTTGAGAAAAAAAATTACAACATATCACTTATCTGTGATAAAACACTTAAATCACACTGTAGCATGGTTAGTTTTGTTTGGTTTTCTTTAAAAAACAAGGCTCAGAGCAGTAACTTGGGGATGCAAATTTCTTTTTTTGGTTCTGTCATCACAACATAGCTGTTCCAGTAAAGAATCATTCCTCAATATCCAGCTACTTAAACAATTAAATCAGTTTTAACTTCCCTCCCTTGCCTTAGTGCTGACTGAATTATTATGAAGCTTGATATTCAAAACATTTTCATTCTTGAATATAACACATTCTAAAAGTGGAATTAGTGATATCTTCTTGTCTGTTATAAATGGATTACTCACATAAGATATGCTTCTCTTTTGAGGATGATGATGTTAAACTTAGCCTTTGACCCTAGCTACTGAACTGTACTGTCTGAAGTTATGTTGCTATTGAAGACAGCTATACAGATATATTTCTTACACTCTCATTCCATAGTCCACTGTGATATGATTTAAGACTGATTTTCTGGTTTTCTTTCTTTTCTAAATTACTTGCATAATAGGTGCTGGAGCATTTCACATAGCAGTAAACACTACCTTGCGCAGCTTCTGCCGTTCTGAGCCCAGATGACATTATTGCCTCTCACTTGTTCCACGAATGGGGAGGTTATCATTTAATTAACCCTGATAATGTCAAAAGGAAATGCATAAATGTCAAGCTATTTCCAACAATTTTTTTACGGGTGAGCCTAGAAGAACTCATAATACCTCGTATTAAGGTGGTACATGCTGAGAAAAAAATAAAAGTAAAAAACCAGAAACAACCACCAAAACCTTTTTTAGTGTAGGGTTTTACTGTTATCTTTTTTTTAACATAACCAATCATAAAAAGATACATTTTATTCAATGGCTGAGGACTTGACAAATGTGAACACTGAAAAAAGAAACCATAAAAATATATGTTTAGAATTTGGTCTTGTAGTTATAAATTAAATTTGGATTTATCTATTTCAATTTACTGAGTCAGTCCTGCAATTTTCTTTTTTGTGTTGAACAGCTCCAGTAGGTCATTTTCAGAATATGTTATAATGAGATGTGTGATCTAAATCTATGATGGGTGTTAGAGAAAATAATTTGTATTAAAAATATTTGAAGAATGGGCCATTCTTAAGATATGCATACATATATACATCTCTCTTCATATAGGCATATCATCTTGGTTTTTGAACAAGTTCATTATATCTATATATTAAATTCCACAACACTCACAGCAGCCACTGTTCAGCACAAAGTGTTTTACCATCTAGTCGTTAATGAGGGTGATAGAGCTAGCATTAACACCTAAAAAGAAACTAACACCCACCACCTCTTCAATGTTTCTGGAGAGCCCCTATTTTTTGTTTGATGGGCTGACAACTCAGGTAGTGACACGTTATAAACATGACAATTTTTTATGTTCATCATTACCAAGAATAACATGTGCTGTGACATAAGATGTTATTTTATCTTCAGAGACTTACCACATTAAAGGCTTACTTATTGTGCATTTCATTTTAATAATAAATTTATTAAAATGTTACCTTAAATATTCTAAATTATCTTTTTAAGAAATTAAATAATAGTATATATGCACATACTGCTTTATTCTCTGCAGGAATATTTTAAAAAAAGTATTCCTATTAAGAGGACTTAGGTGCATGATACAATTTTTAATATTCTCATAGAGTTTGTTATAAGAGTTATCAAAATTAAATATTCACCTCTGCACTAGTAAGAGTAAATATAAATACAGTGGAAAGCTATTTTTTCTCCTTTAAGACAGACTTTAAAAAAATTCTGTTATGGAATGGCTTTTCCCTGCCTGAGGGAAGCTGAAAAATCTCGAAGCCCTGCAAAATTAACATTGTCTGAGCGTTTTTTATTCCCCTAGTACTCAGCAGCTCTAAGTGGCTGGCTGTGTCTGTTGTGGGATAGGGAAGCTAGCCCTTCTTTTCCTACAGACATTGTTGCATTCTGAACTGATTTTGATAAAACATGTTTTTACTCCCTGTGTAAGGATAAATGACAAAAGTAACTTTAACATAAGGGTTCTTAGTAGCTGACAGCTCTCTCTGATTTAATACAGTTTTGATTTCAGAAAGACTTTTGAAAAGAGGCCAATGTGAACCTAAACGAATACAAACTTTGTTGTTATTATTTTGGTAAGTGGACTCTGTGTGATGGTAGCTCTTTTGAAACATTCATTTGGCATAAAAAAATCACGTTAAAATGTCTATAAATTAATACCAGTTAATTAGGAAACGTAAAAATCATGAGCAGAATTTTTGATCATTCCACACTTCATTTTCTATGTGAGCGTGTTGGTAAATCTGATTAAAAAGTTTCCACTGGTGGTTTTTTGCATAACATTTTCCACATATATCCTTGTGAAGATTAGTTTCATGAATGCTGTAAGCAAAACTCACAGTATATTGAGTAAAATTAATACTACACTCGTAATTGTAAACATCATGATCCTGAAATTGCATGATGAATATGATTCTAATCCTACTAGATGATTAGAATCTAATATTCTGATATTTTAATCTGGGGCACAGAAACATAGCACACGTAATAAATGTCTGATCAAAACAGATTATCATGAACATATTCTCTAAGACATCAAACAAACTACAAACAAATGTAAAGAAAAATTGAAGACCAAAAGATTCATAAGGATGATGTAATATAGTCTTTGAGTAAGAAAAGGTGGAAAACAGGAAAACAAAACCAAAAGTTATCCTCTTCTCAATTATTTTCAACACATTTATGTACAAGGGCAATATTGTGTTAGTGAGAAGTGATTTTTGAGTAGTATCCTGGGAAATCTTTTGCAGTACTCTGTGCTGAATTAAGTCTCTTTTCTTTAAACTGCAAAAGTTAAACCTTGAGTTCCTTATGATTTTTAAACCCTTCATTTAGAGTATGAGTATCCCCTCCTCACCTCAGAATATCATGGGAAAGTTCTTAAACTGCACACTTTTTTCTTCATAGTGATAGTAATTTTTTACTGCGATATCATTCCTACAAAGCATTGCTTTTCTGAAAGTATCAGTTTTAATCTTATTGACTAAAAATATCCCAAATAAAACCCAAGAAGTGGAAAATGTTACTATACTTGTCTGCTTTTACAGTCCCCCTTTTGAAAAACACACACTGTATTCCTGAACATATTTCAGGCCTTTGTCCTGCTTTTGAAACATTGCTCTGAAATAAGAGAGGCATAAAAAAATATCAACTTTAAACATGAGCACTAGACCAACACATAATTCTATTTTGACTTTCTTTGTCTTGGATCCTAACTCTAACAAATAAACCCAATGTTCACAGATTATGCCTATATCTGTGCTCAAGTATCACAGTGTCATTTGTATGCTCATTGTCGCTGCCAGAGAGAAAAAAGGGAGGTTAGAAGTTCAGCCTGCATTCTGTTACTTGAAAAATATGAAAGCCAATGTTCTCACATATGGGTCTAAAATTAGGCACCAGCCAGTATGAATTCTGTAAACGTTGGCACTGGCTCATTTCAGAGCAAGAAGCAAATGCTCAGGACCTGTAAAAATGAGGCCACTGTGTTTACATCTGGCCTACATGGTGGGGTTTTGTTTGTTTGCTTTTATAAAGCCCTGCCTTTCTACAGCAAATGATCCTGCATATGTGGACCTGTTGATACTTCCATTATGTGATTAACGGAAGATACTAATCCATGGTAAAGCAGTTCTCCGTGCTTGTAAGGTTGTCATTCTTCCTTTCTGCATTTATTGTAATGAGATCAAAATATATTAGACACTATATATGTCTGTCAAATACATATTTGAAAAAAGGGCTTTATTTTATTTCCAAATGATTGACTGAGTAAAATAAAAAAAAAATGTTTTATGTAAAATTATTTTATACTTTTGATTTTTTTTTGAAAATAAGGCACCTCTTATTCTTATCTGTAGCTTTTCATAGCAAATCAGAGAACAGAAAACTAAGATTTTGAGCTGGAGGCCACTTACATAGTTCCTTATAAGTGTCATAAGACAAAGTTTCTTTCACACTATGATGTAAACTTAACTGTTTTATTCTGCATAGGGCCCGCTGATTTTGATATACTATGGCGATTTTATTTTGTTCTTTATTTGCACTGGGGGAAATATTACCCATCTTTTGTAAGACTGATATATATGAAAATGAAGTGCTACATATTCCAGATCAAGAGACTTGAGAATACAACTAAGATACACACATAAAATTTCTGCATCTTTAAAATACTTCTTCATATTTATGACTGTAATCTCACTATGAGGTAAAGAGTAAAAAGCGTATGTTAAGAAACCTGATTAAAATTTTCATTTGCAAGATTTATAGGACATTGTGAAAGAAGTTACCACATCGATTTTGGTATGGGTAGTCTAAGTAATGCTTCTGAAAGGGTATATAAAAATTAGATGTTAAAGAGAGAAAAAATTGGATCATTAAATCTGAAATAGTTGTACTGTTAGTTTACCAGGAAAATCTGTCTCTGTGGTTTCATTGCTGACAAAGTTATAGTCAGCTGGATAAGGGAAAAAGTCCAAATAGGACTGAGCCCAAATATGAATTAAGATATTATGAAGTGAGCAGTAAATATGCATTTTTTTTTCCTGGCTACCTATATATTATTTATTATTATCTATTGCTCTTTTACTATACTATCTGAGTAAACACCTCCTCCTTAATTTATGGTACTGTAGAATTCAGGTAAAATCTGAAATATAGTACCTCACTCTATTCCAGTGCTTGATTTTACAGGATGAAAAAATAGTCACTGGTGGCTCTTGGGTACTCTGGGGTGAATGCCTCAGGAGCTGTTCTGCTGCAATCAGAACTACAAATTGCACGTGGCCTGAAGGCCCAGGATATAAGAGACGAAAGGCTGTTAATAGAACTGTTCTTTCACTCTCCTGTTTTGCCCTTCCTACTGCAAGACTGGATGAAGAACTGTAAGGGAGTTCCAAAAAGTCCAACACTTTTTTTCCAGCCTATGTGAAAATTATAGGGCTTTTCCTTGTTTTTTTTAACTTCTGCAGAGCCGATTCGTGCTGTAGAATCTAGCCTGTCATACCTTTCAAGACATTGTTTTCTTCCCTGTAGGTCATAGCACCAGGCAGCTCAGGCCAGCCCTAAATTATTCAGAAAGATTTCATGTTTAAGTTAAAAGCAGAATAAAACCTGATGGCTGTTCATCTAAAACTGCAGCAACTTAGCTGCTCTTATTGGCAAAAACACCAAAGATTTGCAAATAAGCAAATAAAATGGCAAGGGGCCTAAAGTTTAACAAGTGCCTGACAGTTTTGCTAATGCCTGATTTCTTGGATGTTAGAAACCACTGTCATGCCAGAAAAGCCTAGAGAGAAACAGAAGCCAACATTATGGCTTGTTTGCTCTTGCCAGGAAGAATTGCTGTTATTATTAACTGATATAGCAATCACAAGTCAGTGAGAGTTTAGATTTTAAAGATATGAGGCAATTCTTTCACAATCATCGACCTAGGAATCTAGTTCCTATTAATTCTTCTTCCAAAATAACCTGTAAACCAAATAATTAAGCCCCAAATTAGGGAGAGAAAGACTATCAAACTAAACAAAAAAGCAACATGAAGCAGTTGTGGGAACAAATATGGGAATAAATTTCATACAGAATGACGCAGAATGGTTGAGGTTGGAAGGTGACCACCAAAATAAGTAGGAAAGGGGGGACCTTCAGAGACTTACCACATTAAAGGCTTACTTTTTGTGCATTTCATTTTAATAATAAATTTATTTAAATTAATAAATATAGTTATATATTTACTATATATAGTTATATATTTACTATAAGGATCTAGGGAACTACAGGCCTGTCAGCCTGACCTCGGTACTGGGGAAGATTATGGAGCAGTTCATCTTAAGGACGCTTACAGGGCATGTGCAGGACAACCAGGGGATCAGGCCCAGCCAGCATGGGTTCATGAAAAGCAGGTCCTGCTTCACCAACCTGATCTCCTTCTATGACCAGGTGACCCACCTAGTGGATGAGGGAAAGGCTGTAGATGTTGTCTACCCGGACTTCAGTAAAGCCTTTGACAGCACCTCCCACAGCATTCTCCTGGAGAAGCAGGTGGCTCGTGGCTTAGACAGGTTTACTCTTTGCTGGGTGAGGAACTGGCTGGATGGCCGAGCCCAGAGAGTTGTGGTGAATGGAGTTAAATCCAGTTGGCGGACAGTCACAAGTGGTGTTCCCCAGGGCTCTTCTTTAATACCTTTATCGATGATGTGGATGAAGGGATTGAGTGCTCCCTCAGTAAGTTTGCAGACGACACCAAGTTGGGTGGGAGTGTTGATCTGCTGGAGGGTAGGAGGGCTCTGCAGAGGGATCTGGACAGGCTGGATCGATTGGCCCAGGCCAACTGTATAAAGTTTTATAAGGCCAAGTGCCGAGTCCTGCACTTGGGTCACAACAACCCCATGCAATGCTACAGGCTTGGGGAGGAGTGGCTGGAGAGCTGCCCGGCGGAAAATGAACTGAGGATGCCGGCTGACCATGAGCCAGCAGTGTGCCCAGGTGGCCAAGAAGACCAACAGCATCCTGTCCTGGATCAGAAATAGTGTGGTCAGCAGGAGTAGGGAAGTGATCGTGCCCCTGTACTC
>NW_010564318.1:49653-74684 GCF_000687285.1 Phaethon lepturus | reverse complement strand
TTAGCCAGGTTTACTCTTTGCTGGGTGAGGAACTGGCTGGATGGCCGAGCCCAGAGAGTTGTGGTGAATGGAGTTAAATCCAGTTGGCGGACAGTCACAAGTGGTGTTCCCCAGGGCTCTTCTTTAATACCTTTATCGATGATGTGGATGAAGGGATTGAGTGCTCCCTCAGTAAGTTTGCAGACGACACCAAGTTGGGTGGGAGTGTTGATCTGCTGGAGGGTAGGAGGGCTCTGCAGAGGGATCTGGACAGGCTGGATCGATTGGCCCAGGCCAACTGTATAAAGTTTTATAAGGCCAAGTGCCGAGTCCTGCACTTGGGTCACAACAACCCCATGCAATGCTACAGGCTTGGGGAGGAGTGGCTGGAGAGCTGCCCGGCGGGAACTGAGGATGCCGGCTGACCATGAGCCAGCAGTGTGCCCAGGTGGCCAAGAAGACCAACAGCATCCTGTCCTGGATCAGAAATAGTGTGGTCAGCAGGAGTAGGGAAGTGATCGTGCCCCTGTACTCAGCACTGGTGAGGCCGCACCTTGAATCCTGTGTTCAGGTTTGGGCCCCTCACTACATGAAGGACATTGAGGTGCTGGAGCGCATCCACAGAAGGGCAATGAAGCTGGTGAGGGGTCTGGAGCACAAGACTTATGAGGAGCGGCTGAAGGAACTGGGGTTGTTCAGCCTGGAGAAGAGGATGCTGAGGGGAGACCTTATCACTCTCTACTACCTGAAAGGGGGTTGTGGTGAGGTGGGTGTTGGTCTCTTCTCCCAAGTAACTTGTGATAGGATGAGAAGAAATGGCCTCAAGCTGCACCAGGGGAGAAGAGATGAATGAAAAAAGAAAAATGTCTTTACTGAGAGGGTGGTCAAGCATTGGAACAGGCTGCCCAAGGAGGTGGTGGAGTTGCCATCACTGGAAGTGTTCAAAAAATGTGTAGTTGTGGCACTTCGGTACATGGTTTTTAGTGAGCATGGTGGTGTTGGGTTGATGGTTGGACTTGATGATCTTAGAGGTCTTTTCCAATCTTAATGATTCTATGGAATCAACTAGAGCATATTGCACAAGGCCATGGCCAGTCAGATGCTAAATGTCTCCAAGGATGGAGACTTCACAAACTCTCTGGGCAACCTACTCCAATATTTGATCACCCCCACAGTATTTTTTTTTTCTTATGTTTAAATAGAATGCTTTGTCTTTCAGTTTGTGCACATTGTCTCTTTTCCTGTCATGCAACACCACTGAGAAGAGTCTGGGTCCCCTTCTTTAATCTTTCCCATCAGGTATTCAAACACATTGATAAGGTTCCACCTGAGCCTTCTCTTTTGTAGACTGAATAGTCCCAGCTCTCTCAGTCTTTCCTCATATGATTCTCCAGACAATTCATCACTTTTGTGCACTTCACTGCACTTGCTCCAGTAATTCCATGTGCCTTTTGTACTGGGGAGCCCAGACTCCAGATATATCTCACCAGGGTAGGGCAGAGCAGAGAACAATCACCTCTCTTGACCTACTGTCAGTGCTCTGCTGTGTTTGGTTTGCATGGCAAGGTGTTTTTGGGGAGGGGGGCTGCAGGAGTGGCCTCTGTGAAAAGACACTAGAAACTGCCCCTGTGTCAGACAGAACCATTTTCAGCTGGCTCCAAAATGGTCTCGCTGATGGCCAAAGCTGAGTGATGTTGGTAGTGCCATTGTGATAGCATATTTAAGAAAGTTGAAAAAATGCTGCAGAGAAGCTATAAAAGTGAGAAATGTGAGAGAAACAACCCTGAAGACCCCATTGGCAATGAAAAAGGATGGGGAGAAGGTACAGAAGACACCAGATCAGATTTCCCTGCAGCCTGTGGTAGAAGACCATGGTGAAGCAGATTGTCATCTTGCAGCCCATGGAGGACCATAGTGGAGCAGATATCCACACTGCAGTCTGTGGAGGACCCCATGCTGGAGCACGTATGTATGCCCTGAAGGAAGCTGAAGCCCATGGAGAGGAGCCCATGCAAGAGCAGGTTTTCTGGAAGGACTTGTGACCCCGTGGGATATCTATGCTGGAGCAGTTAATTCCTGAAGTACCATACCCCATGGGAATGAATGATGTTGGAGCAGTTTGTGAAGAACTGCAGCCCATGGGAAGGTCCCACATCAGAGAAGTCTCCTAAGGACTGTATTCTGTAGGAGGACCCACGCTGGAGCTGGAGAAAAGCATGAAGAGGAAGGAGCAGCAGAGACAAAGCTTTATGAACTAACCATAACCCCTGTTCACCATCCCCCTGCACCACTCAGGGGAAGGAGGTAAAAGAGTTAGGAGTGAAGTTGAGCCTAGGAAGAAGGGAGGGGGATGGTGTTTGAGTTTTGTTTTATTTCATATTATCCTACCTTGTTACAATTAATTGGCAATTAATGAAATAATTTCCCCAAGTGGAGTCTGTTTTGCTCATGATGGAAATCGGTAGGTGATCTCCCTGTGCTTACCTCGACCCTTGAGCTTTTTCATTTCCTGTCCTGTTGAGAAAGGGGTGTGATAGAGTGGCTTGGTGGGCACCTGGCAGACAGCCAAGGTCAACCCATCACATTTGCCTAATGCAGTTATTGGCCTTCTTTGCAACAAGGGCACATAGTCAGCTTGGTGCTCATCAGGACCCTCAGATCCTTCTCTGCCAAGGTGCTTTCCAAGTGGACAACACCCAGTGTGTACCAGTGCCTGGGTTTTTCCTCCCCAGGTGCAGGATTTGCCATTCTCCATAGCTGAACTGCATGAGGTTCTTTTCAGCCCATATCTCCAGCTTGTCAAAAGCCCTCTGAATGACATCCATCTGGTCTGGTCATCCACTCCTCCCAGTTTTGTATCATCTGTAGTCTTGCTGAGGTTGTGCTCTGTCCCATCGTCTAGGTCATTACGAAAGATGTTAAACAGTATGGGCCTCAGTATTGGCCGCTGGGTCACTCCATTAGAGACTAGCCTCCAGCAGGACTTTTTGCAGCTGATCACAGTCCTCTGAGACCAGCAGTTCAGCCTGTTTTCAGTCCACCTCCTTTTCAATTTATCTAGACCTTATTTCATTACTTTGTTTATCAGGATGTTACAGGAGACAGTATCAAAAGCCTTTACTAAAGGCAAGATAAACAACATCCGCTGCTCTCCCCTAATCCACTAGTCACCTCATTGCAGACAGCTGTCAGGTTGGTCATCCTTTGTTATGTTTTATTAGTAGCAACAACCAATATTTCTCTGAAAGAAGATTTTACATTTGTACATGGTATCTGAAAGAGCAATTTACCTTTAAGAGAAAAAGATTAAATCCTAGCAGACCAGCTCAAGGCAGAATGAGCAGCAAAGGGGAAGGCAAAGACTAGAATCAAAAGATGAAGGGATATGAGCAGTGCACATAGTTACAGAAGAGGTAAAAAGAGACAACGCTGAAGAATTAGGCCAAAGCTATAAATTACACAAAGCTTGAAAAACAAAATGAGGAGCCTGAACATGACATACTCTGTGTGGAAGTGCTGTTGAAAGTATGAGAAAAAGCCAAATCTGATCAAAACAGCAGTCAGAGAGTGACTTTTCCAGTGGTATTTTTAACAGACTGAAAGAAGGGAAGATGTATCAGGGAGTTCAGATAAGAAGAGACTACAATGATCAGGGGCAAAAAGATAAAAAGTGCTTGCACAGAGTTTTGGTTTTGGTGTGGACAAACAACATCTTATGGGGATGTGGAATGAAAAAAGACAAGATCTAACAAATTGTGGCGAACTGGGAGATAGAAAAGAAGATGAAAGTAGTACAAATTATTTCATGGCTGGAAAGCTTTGTGAGGGTGCAGGTAATGACAGATGAGAAGGCAGAGGAATGCATTAGGACAATTTCAGTTGAAAAAAACCTGATCACATACATTGTCTTCCAGGACATTGGAAAGACATTCTTTTTCAGGAGTAATTTACAGCAATATCTAATATATTTGCTTGAACACTATTTTTCAGTTTACTGGCATTCTAATGCTCTAACTCCTGATGATTTTTTCTTCACAATGTACACATAATTACCCACTTCTTATTTTTAAACTACATAGCTTTTCTTTCCAACATTGCAAAATATAGTATTTTACTAAGAACGTATTAGAAATTATTTAATTTTTTCATATATAACTTAGCATACAGGTCACATTATCTCAATGTAATATTCAAATAAACCTCATAGCAGGTATTATACATAATGCATATCTGTTTTTCTAAATTCAGCATGTTGGTTGTTAAACAACCTTTGATGCATTGAAGATTTTTATCCTTGGCAATTTCAGAAGAGAATCATTTTCTATATCGAATAAATAAATACACATTTGATAGAGAATGAAGGTTTTATAAACTATAATGCAATTCACAAAATCTGTTGTTATTTCAGATTCCATTTATCTGGGAAACTGGGAAAAACAACAGTAAAGAAAAATCTAATACAGACTCACCAGAGCTAAACTTTACAGGTGTTCTAGTGAACATTGTTTTTGATGAGTAGTGTTAACACTTACACCTTCAACTGCTGATTACATTTGGGGATTGATCTATTGTATTTGTCTAAGTTCACATTCACATATTATTGGATGTTTGTACTATCATTTCTTATATGAAGCACAGGACTTCATTTTCTCCTTTGGTACCAACCCAAAATGTGACCTTCTTACTACTGACTTCTTACTTCTTTCTTGGAAAACAATTTATTCTTTTCCCTACTACATTAATGAGGCCTAATGAAAAAGAAGCTGAATGATGTCCTACAGTAGGAAAGGTAATACCCATTGCATTTACTAAACACTCCCTCATAAGCAGGTAGACAGGATGGATTCCCAAAGCTTGTCTATTCTCAGCACCTCTTTATTTTGGTGAGTATATTAATGTTCATACTTGTGTATTTGCAAAGAATGACAAATTAAACCATGTTCTTCCTTCACCAGCTATAGAAAATGGTGTTTGTTATAGTATAATTTTATAGTGTGTATGCAGTTGGCTTTACTAACTATTCTTCTAATTATTCCTTTAAAACAGTTACACTAACTGAAGAATTTTTTTAAAATACCACACAGTTTATTATATAACTATAGAATCATAGAACAACCCAGGTTGGAAGGAACCTCAAAAGACCATCTGGTCCAATATTTTGTGGGAATGTAGCCTAGATGAGATTATCTAGTAACCTGACCAACTGCATCTTGAAAACCTCCAGTGATGGGGATTCCACCACATTCCTGAGGAGGTTAAATCATAGTTCTCACTGCAAAAAATTTCTTTCATACATTGAGAAGAAACGTCTCCAGGTACAGCTTGTACCCATTGTCCTTTGTCTTCTCCATGTGGTTCTTTGTGAAGAGAAAGCTTCTGTCCCCTTTGTAGCCATCCTATAAGTATTGAAATACTGTGACGAGGTCCTCCTGAGCCATCTTTTCTCCCTGACTGCTTCAGTCTTTCTTCATAGCATAGTTTCTTCATCCCTTTGATCATCTTTGTGGGCCTCTTTTGGACCCTCTCCAGTCTGTCCATGTCTTTTTTGAATTGTGGGGACACAGTAATACAGGTCAAGCCTGACAAGTGTTGAGCAGAGTAGAAGATGGTATATGACAATAATTTTCATTTGTATGAAACAGAGAGTTACACATCTCATATCTCATGGTTTCCCAGCAAGGTTATCATACCTCAAATTTTAACAGACAAGTAGAGAAAATCATTTGGGAAGCTATGTGTACATATATAGGTCTATACTTTTTAATTAAAAACCAAGAAAAGTAAGAAAATATTTTTATAGCAAAAAAGAAAGTGATTTTGTTATAAAGTTGTTAGTAAAAGCTGGTTAAAATAAAAATAATCATTACTTCTCAACATTATTTCCATTTCAAAAAAATTATATCAAATTCTGTTTTCACAGAAAAAGGACAAACAAGATTTTTGCAGATTTTAATAGGAACTTTTATCAAAATGGTATTACTGAAAAAGAAATGGAAGTTTACCAAAATGCATGTGACAAAATTCAGTTGAACAAAGGAATGATACAGGATGTGAAATAGTTATTAACAAGCATATCAGAGTCATGCCTTTAAGATATAAGAATCATAAAGAGCCTATATAAATCATACTGTGCAGTTACAGACCAAAAAGACAGTTGATCTTCTGAATAATTTAAAAGATAAGGAATTGGTTTCTTAAATAAGTAGAATAAACCCATTACAGAGGAGAAATATTTGCATCAACAGTGGTAGAACTATATACAGGGTCAAAATATAGTGTGCATCTTGTTACATTGTCCTAGGCAAAGGAGAGAAATGTGAAGAAAGATTGTTTCAAGTTTGGTGCTTAAAAGATGTAGGGATTGCCTAGACTGTATCTGAGATGAAGTTATGTCTACATAGACTTTAAAAACACCACCATTTGAAAAATACGAATGTTGGAGATGCCTAGGCAACATAAAAGGGCAGAGGTCTTAGGGTCTTGGGAGCAAGGAGAAACGGGACTTCTTCAAGGATGTTTGTTTTGTTAACAATTTCCGTGGATATGCAAGACAATGAAGCACACTGAGATGTAATTACAAAAGATTTTTTTTTCCTCTAGGGAAGAAATGTAAATGATTTCTCAGAGCATAAAATAGCTTTATGGGCTGAACAGTGATGCTATCAGATCACATATGTAGGTATTAACAACCTGTGCAAACATTTAGTCCTCTCAAAAGAGTAGTCAATTTATTTTCTCATACAATATTTATACATGTCTGTGTTCATGCTACTACAGATATCTAGATTCTCTTAGAGCAACACTGGTTTTCAACCACATAAGGGTGATATTCGGCGGGTTTTGACAAAAGTGGGTCCTTATAACCAGCTGCCATCAATCTGTAATCACTTTCTTTCTGAAAATATTTTCAGAAAACATGCTTGTCCTTTCCTTTACTCAGTCTGATGTTAAGATGATACATTCTTATGAGTGTGAGAAACACTGGTGGGGAAAAAGTTGGGAACAGCTGGAGATGGATACCTTCAGTTTGCAAAGGCCCATCGGAGACAGTTTGCAGGGTCTCTTCAGACTGCATTCTTATGGAATCTCCATGCTTTAAGGATAAGTAGAAGTAAAAATAACAGGCCACCATCAACTCTTTCTGAGTAATTTACTGATAAGAAATACCTAAAATGTGAACAGACTCAACTAGTGACTAGTCTGTGACTGTCTGAAAAGTGTATATGTTGATAAGCATTCATTACAAATTATAAAAATGCATACTATCTACTAAGATTCTAAAGAGGGGGCAACAGAGATGGAAGAAAGTAAGGCATGGAAGGGCAAGGAAGAGAAGAACTACAAATGTGTGTTTTTCTGTTCATCCATTTTGTTCTCAAAACAAGGTATCAGAGTCTAATAAATAAAATATGTAACACTGGAATTGTTTTGCTTTTTAATACACCTTTATAGAGTTTTGTTTGATAGACACACAGAATTCTTCTGGGGTGTTGATATTTCTAAGATTGATAGGCTGACTAATTTCCAGCAATAGTTCCTCTCCCTTAGGGCTACTTAACTTCTGTTGAGGGCTTTCTATTCTTACTTTAAATATTGTATGTGCAGACTCTTTAATGAGTACAATTTAAGTGACGTGTTGTGTTTCATGCTGAACCAATGAGTACCGTAAGTAAAACCACTCAGTCATGCTGATTTATTACACTGTTGGTTTTAAAAAAATACATCTCTCAGTGCATCCTAACAATTTTTCTGTGAAAACGAGCAAATCATTAGATAACTTAAGACCTATCAAATGAGAGAGAGGAAAAAAAAGATCTGCAACATGGTATTGATTGGTAGTGACAATGAAAATTTGTACAGAATCATCTTCTCACTTGATTAACGAAAGAAAAAGAAAAGCAAAAACCTATCCTTGTTTTAAAAACAATTGATTCTGTCCTTCATCAAATGATTAGATATGATATACTTAATTATATACTATGATACTAGAAGAGTAAGATTTCAGCAGTTTCTTGTATGGGATTATTGTGTATTAGTCCCTGGAAATTCTTGGGTAAAATCATTATATCAGTTTTACTTTGGAGCCCAGTGCATTATCTTATTTATACGTAAAAAACTAAAGGTGAAACATACACAAATACAAAGGATCTGAAGAGGCTTTCCATGCAACTTAAGCCTGCTATTCATAGGTGGAGTTAGTAGTGGAACAAGAGTGTGAGAGGATGGAAGGCTATTCATAAACACCAGAGGCAGATTCACTAATAACCGCTTAATAAACTGAATAACATGTAGACTTGTCTGAGCTGGCCAAAGAAACTGTAGTAACAACTCTTCCTCTGCTTAGCCTATGCAAGTGAAATATTAATTAATATTCTAGCAGAGTCACAGGAAAAACAGACAAGTTTTTCATCTGAGCATTTGGTTGGACAGCACCTGCGTGCTGTGATTGGGCAAATTTTTATAATCCTCTAAAGAATATTACAGAAGGTCTTGGACAAACTGCCTGCAAGTAGGATATTTTAAATCCCTATTTTAAATCCCTAACATTTGCTTCATTCAAGAATCCTGGGGAAATCCTTTTTTTCTAAGTTCTTAACAAGATTTCCTGTTACATGAGGGAATGTAATGGAGGGAAAAATTCTTTATTTGTAGAATAGTTTCAATAAATTTTAATTATATTCCATCTTCTTTAAAGTAAATAAAGTTTAGCACTTTTATAGAGTATCCTAATACCATTTATTTTTGACCCAAGATTTTCTAAGGCAGGCTTACCCACAGACATGTTTCCTGAAGTCCCTTCATTTATGAAAGGAATGGGCAAAAATCTGCAGAGTTGGGGAAGTGGAATTAATCATGTGAGTATATCTAATCATATCACCATGTGTTTGCATATTTTAATCCTATGCCAGGAATGGCAATAAAATTAGTTCTAGATATTATAATTAATCAGAAGCCCATTAATGTACTTTTTCATAAACAGATGCTTAATATTCTCACTTCAGAATGCTATCGACATATACAGAAAGTGCAGCTAATAATAATAATGTACTTAAAAATAAGTAGTGTACTTATCTATTTCTCAAATATGTAATGTCTCAGATATGTTATACAACACTAAAAAACAGAGAAGCAAATTCATCTCTCCTACTGATCTTCTCAGCTACAGGCAGCACAGAACCTGAAATCTGCAAATCTATCTTTCTTTACAAGTAAATACAAAATATTTAATGAACATTTCAAATGCAGATTGGACAAGACAATGCTAAAATATTCTATTAATGACACAATTGTGTCTGTGCTCTGAAATTTGAAACCATTCATTGCATGATACATATGTGTTCCATATGTAAAGGTTTAAAGTCAATATTAGAATATTAGCAAAGTAATTGTTGTAATTACTTTGCATTAGCACTCTTGCTTGGTATATCCCAAATCAGTGATGTAGTTAGCGACCCAACAGAAGGAAAATCTACCTTTGTGCTATTGTCTGTCATGTTCCAAAAGCCAAGGCAATTCCAGAATATGATTAAAATGTGGGATAATTCTTCACTTCATAATTTTATATCCTGATTTTCATAACTAATGTTTTAACTTATTAGCATACTAGAAACACCCTTATTGCACAGGTAAAATAATCATTACTATCTGGACATAATTAGCGGCGTAGTACTGACAGTAGTACCATTTACAACTACTGTAATAATATTTTACAAGTTCATTTTGCTCCATTATGCAGTAGTATAATTGCCTTTACAGATGTAGTAAGTTCATTTTAAAAATCAAATGTTATAGCAAGATATTTAACAGTGACACGGCTTTACTTAACATATGCTAACCTGGTTTTGTTCACTTCTTATAGATATTAGTTAAAGGGTTTTAAACTTAAAGAGGGTAGATTTAGACTACATACAAGGAAGAAATTTTTCGCAACCAGGGTAGTGAGACATTGGCACAGGCTGCCCAGAGAGGTGGTAGATGCTCCATTCCTGGAAGCATTCAAGGTCAGGTTGGATGAGGCTCTGGGCAATCTGATGTAGTTGAAGATGTCCTGCTGATTGATGGGGGGTTGGACTGCCTGGCCTTTAAAGGTCCCTTCCAACCCAAACTATTCTATGATTCTATGATTATGATATGAACAGTTACTGTTTCTTTCAGTATGTGTAGTTGTTTCCTAAATGCATTCTAGTGTGTATTTAAATCTGTTATCATAAGTGTATGCAATACCATACTGAGTTGCTGATACTTTTTTTTCTAAAGCCTTGTCAGGCACACTTAAATCAGCCTAATTACTCAGTGAACATCATCTTTCACCCTCACTCATTTTAATGCAATTTTAATAAAGACAGACATTTCATTAAAAAACAACCTCATGGAATATAAAACTTGACAGCCTATATGAAATTTCCACTATAAATGCATGAACTTTTGTTAAAATTGTTTTAGCATTTGTGGGTTCTCACATATTAGTTTTATTATAACAGACAATTAGAAAATAAGAGACAGATGATTGGCAGCATTCCGTTGTGACCTATATTGGTATAGTATTATAAATTATAACAATGGTTCAAGGTCGTTAGTCAAGTCACTTGCTTGCCATTAAAGACCAAGCCACAGATATGGTTTTGAAAAAGGTTTAATAACTTTTCCTTTATTGTTTTTGTTTAATTAGGACAAGTCAGTCATGTTACTTACAAATTTCAGGAAAATAAAGTAGGCCTCTTTCCATTAAAAATATTTCGAACACCATTAATTCTTTTTTGTAAAAGGTTTAGAGAGGTTAATTCCTCTTAAATTTTCTGTAGAATTGGCTTGAGTATCCTTAAGTAGTACAGAGGAAAGCAGAAATATTAGTATTTGCAGGATTTACCTTTAAGATCTTAATTTCTCCTGATAGAGTTAGGCAGAGATACTGGAAAATAATCTCTGTGTGATGCTTTATTAAAGGAGTAATGACTGTAAAACTATCAAAATACTGATACACATATATGCACACACAAAACTGTTTCTAATAGTTTTGAAAATACTTGAAAATTAAAATAGAGTCTTCAGAGATGTTTCTGATTTTCCTTTTTTTCTTAAACATTGAGGACATTCTGTATTCTTTTCTATTTTGGCTCATTTACATACATGGGAAGAGAAGGTTTCATAAAGACTTGGTTCCTATCACCCTTATATGTATTACATGAAGATTGGGGAACAGCAAGCAGATACAGAAGACTATGTGCCTTGGGATGGTGCTTTTCTTATTGATGAAGACATGGAAATTTGTTAAGCTTAAATTAAATATGTGTCAGAGAACAGGAATAATGAAAAAAGTAAAAGTCTTGTTTATATAGTTTGCAAAAGGAGAACCAATACAATAGTATACATGTTTCTTCATAAGTGCTAGATGCTAGATTAGACTCCTACTGACATCATGGAGGCTACTGTAGAATGTCATACTGGAAACACTAGGCAAACACCACCACATATACAGAAAGTTTTCAGAGAGGAGAGAAAGAGGAAGGAGGGGTGGTGGTGTGGCTTTGTATGTTAAGGAGTGTTTTGATTGTATGCAACTCAGTGATTATGATGTTAAGGTCGAGTGCTTATGGGTAAGGATGAAGAGGAAGGTCAACAAGGCAGATATCCTGCTGAGTGTCTGTTATAGGCTACCTAACAAGGATGAAGAGGCAGATGAAGCATTCTACAAGCAACTGGCAGAAGTCTCACAATCGCTAGCCTTTGTTCTCACGGGGAACTTCAATTTACCGGACATCTGCTGGAAACACAACACAGCAGAGAGGAAACAATCTAGAGGGTTCCTGGAGTGTGTGGAGGATAACTTCCTGACACTGCTGCTAAGTGAGCCTACCAGGGGACGTGCCTCGCTTGACCTGCTGTTTACGAAAAGAGAAGGACTGGTGGGAGATGTGGTGGTTGGAGGCCATCTTGGGCTTAGTGACCATGTAATGATAGAATTCTCAATTCTTGGTGAAGTAAGGAGGGGGGTCAGCAAAACCACTACCATGGACTTCTGGAGGGCAGATTTTGGCCTGTTCAGGTCACTGGTTGAGAGAGTCCCTTGGGAGACAGTCCTAAAGGGCAAAGGGGTCCAGGAAGGCTGGACATTCTTCAGGAAGGAAGTCTTAAAGGCACAGGGGTAGGCAGTCCCCATGTGTCATAAGACAAGCTGGAGGGGAAGAAAACCGGCCTGACTGAACAGGGAGGTTTTGCTGGGACTCAGGGAAAAGAGGAGAGTTTATCAGCTCTGGAAGAAGGGGCAGGCAACTCAAGAAGAGTACAGGGATATCGTTAGGTCATGCAGAGAAAATTAGAATGGCAAAAACCCAGCTAGAGCTCAGTCTGACCACGGTCATAAGGGATAACAAAAAATGTCTTTACAAATACATTAACAACAAGAAGAGAGGCAAGGAGAATCTCCATCTTTTATTGGCCGTGGGGGGGAACATTGTCACCAAGGATGAGAACAAGGCTGAGGTACGTAATGCCACCTTTGCCTCAGTCTTTAATAATTAGATCAGGTATCCTCAGGGATTCAACCTTCTTGAGCTGGAAGGCAGGGATGCACAGCAGAATAAACTTCCCATAACCCAGGAGGAAGCAGTTAAGGACCTGCTATGCCACCTGGACACTCATGAGTCTATGGGACCCAATGGGATCCACCCAAGAGTACTTGAGGGAGCTGGCAAAGGAGCTTGTCAAGCCACTCTCCATCGTTATCTGCAGTCCTGGTTAAAAAGAGAGTTCTCAAATGACTGGAGGCTTGCCAAAGTGATACCCATCTACATGAAGGGATGGAAGGAGGATCTGGGGGACTACAGGCCTGTCAGCCTGACCTCGGAACTGGGGAAGATTATGGAGAAGTTCACCTTAATGGTGCTCACAGGGAATGTGCAGAACAACCACAGGATCAGGCCCAGCCAGCATGGGTACATGAAAGGCAAGTCCTGCTTCACCAACCTGATCTCCTTCTATGACCAGCTGACCCACCTAGTGGATGAGGGAAAGGCTGTAGATGTTGTCTACCCGGACTTCAGTAAAGCCTTCCACAGCTTTCTCGTGGAGAAACTGGCGGCTCGTGGCTTAGACAGATTTACTCTTTGCTGGGTAAAGAACTGTCTGAACAGCCGAGCCCAGAGAGTTGTGGTGAATGGAGTTAAATCCGGCTGGCGGCTGGTCACAAGTGGTGTTCCCCAGGGCTCTTCTTTAATACCTTTATTGATGATGTGGATGAGGGGATCGAGTGCTTCCTCAGTAAGTTTGCAGATGACATCAAGTTGGGCAGGGTGTTTGGCGGGAATGTTGATCTGCTGGAGGGTAGGAGGGCTCTACAGGGGGATCTGGACAGGCTCGATCAATGGGCTAAGGCCAACTGTATGAGGTTTTATAAGGCCAAGTGTCGGGTCCTGCACGTGTGTCACAACAACCCCATGCAACACTACAGGCTTGGGGGAGAGTAGCTGGAGAGCTGCCCAGCAGAAAAGGACCTGGGGGTGCTGATTGACAGCTGGCTGACCATGAGCCAGCAGTGTGCCCAGGTGGCCAAGAAGGCCGACAGCATCCTGGCCTCTATCAGAAATAGTGTGTCCAGCAGGAGTAGGGAAGTGATCGTGCCCCTGTACTCGACACCAATGAGGCCGTACGTTGAATCCTGTGTTCAGTTCTGGGCCCTTCACTACAAGGAGCACATTGAGTTGCTGAAGTGCATGCACAGAAGGGCAATGAAGCTGGTGAGGGGTCTGGAGCACAAGTCTTATGAGGAACGGCTGAAGGAACTGGGGTTGTTCAGCCTGGAGAAGAGGATGCTGAGGGGAGACCTTATCACTCTCTACAACTACCTGAAAGGGGGTTGTGGTGAGGTGGGTGTTGGTCTCTTCTCCCAAGTAAATAGCGATAGGATGAGAGGAAATAACCTCAGTCATGCTAAGGGAGGTTTAGACTACATATCAGGAAAAATGTCTTTACTGAGAGGGTGGTCAAGCATTGGAACAGGCTGCCCAGGGAGGCGGTGGTCGCCATCACTGGAAGTATTCAAAAAACGTGTAGACATGGCACTTTGGGACATGGTTTAGTGAGTATGATGTTGATGGGTTGACAGTTGGACTTGATTATCTGAGACGTCTTTTCCAACCTTAATGATTATATGATTCTATGATTCTAAATATCATGTCACTTTTTTAGATAAGTTTCAGGGAATATATGGGGAACACTGTACATTTGTACTGGGCAAATTAGTAAAACTATCGTGAATGACAAAATTAATGGCACTCAGGTAAATGTGATCTATTTATGGAGAATTGACCTTTTTTTTATAAAGCTTCACAAAACTTTCCATTTTCTGAGGAAGTGAAAGAACAAGTGATCTTGTTTACTTGAACTTCTTAAAGATTTTCAATAACATTGGTCACAGAAGTATGTAACTGAGCTGCCAAAGTATAAGAGTTAAAGTTCACACATGGATTTGCAAAGTTTGCTGTTAAAGGAAAGCTATTTTTGGCAGTAGAGGTGCAGGTCACTTGTAAAAAACAATGGAATTTCTCTGAGTCTCAGTGACAGGGCAATAAAATTGCCAGTGAAATTTACTACAGTTGAATGTAACATGGCGCATGTGAGGGAAAAAACAATCCTGACTTGAATACAAAATGGTAGGTACTCAGGTGATCATTTCCATTAAGACATGAGACCTTGGGGCTACAATAATTTTATAGAAAAGTCTGATATTGTTGAACTGTAAAAAAAAAATTAAATTCAAAATCAGCCGGAAAGGAACATAAAACAGAGATGATGTTACTGTATATATAATTTCTACCCATATATTGATTACAGTATACAGTTCTAGCTTTTTGGCCCTCTTGCTTCTCCTCCTCTTCTCTCATAAGCATATAGTAAAACTGTAAAAGGTTTGGGTGCAGACAATAAGGATTATCAAGTTTATAGTTATTTTTATATGAGGAATGACTCTTCACCTAAGGGAAGAGGGAGGGAGGTCTACTATTCATTCTTGAAAAAAAGATGCCCGAGGGAGTTATGATAGTAGTCTATAACCATGAGTGCCATGAACAGGCATATAGACTTTTGATACAACTATTTTATTTAAATACTAGAGGACATGAAAAAGCTGGTAAGAGCTATATCCAAAACAAATAAAAGGAAGTATTCTTTTCAGGAATTAATAGTAAGCCTGTGATATTTGTTGATGTCTGTGGATATTAAAATTCTAGCTTATGCTAGGTTCTAGGAGAGACTGGACAACTTTATGTTAGAGATATCCACTGATGGTCATTAAATTCATGGATATTACAACATGAATGGAAATAAGTTGGAGGATAGGAAAGCAAGTGCCATACACAGTTCTTCTCTTCCTTAGGCATTTATCTGTTATCAGTGTTAAATACAAGACACTCAAGTAAGTGAACCTTTATCCCACTCATTTTGGTCATTTGTCTGTTTAAACTGCAGTAAATCACCACAGAACTGAAGTCCAGTCCTGTATATTGTTTTGAACTGTGCTTCCATGAAAAATGACCACCTCCAAATGCCTAACAACTGATCTAACAAATTGTATAAATGTTGTAAATGGCATGTACGATAGGGAGCAAATTCCTTCCTTACACAAATAAATAGCCATTTTGTATTCTGATGCATGAATTTATTGCCTACTTTTGAACTAGTAGAATTACAATTAAAGGGCAAAAAATTGTCAAACCCTTGTACAAATTCAACCACGGTGTTAGACTTCTGGATTCTAAATTATCTAAAATGTTCAGGACATCATTGAAAACAGAGGAAAAAACTGAGTTACTGCAGTTCAGTTTACGCTGCCTAAGATAAATGGAAGTAACTTCAGAGATTTATAATGATGACAGGGATGGCAGTTCTTTAGAGGCTGTTGACTGTTCCTAACAGGTTCATGGAAGGAATTCTAATAGCCTCGTCCAGACACAGACAACTGTTGGGGTGAGGGAAATGGAAGTAGGAGTGGTGGAAAATATGTGAAAGAGGGAAACAAAAAAATTTCCAGGTTTTAGAAAAGAGTAATTGAATGAATAGCCCACATGTGGAAAGGATTAAATTTATTTTACCCACGTAAAGCTGGAGTGATCTATAGCAGAAGTACAGCAATCAATTTCTCACTTATGCATTGTACAGTGAGTATGGGGAAGACCCTTAATTCAGTGGTGCCAGAAGACAAGACCCTAGCACACTTGCTGTTGTTTCTGCATCAGACTGCAGACAGGCTAAATACACAATCATTTTTCCCATTATATTTTTCAGAATTGCTCATGTTGCATAATCACTAGTTAAACAGTATGGTGGTTCCCTTACCTCCTTACTTGCAAGATAATATTGAATATGTTATTGTGTTGGTTACTGTTTCAGAACATAAGTGTGCTTTAAAACCATAAGTGATGTGGGAGTACACTGAATTTCAAGCCTTCATGCAGACAAATCACATCATCTTGTAAATCTCATCATTGCTACAGGGAGGATTGCCATTTGCTGTGAGAGGCACTCAGAGTTTTCTGCTGGTACATTTAGAGCTGTATTTGTTGACCAGTGTAACTTTTTAAAACCTCCCCTTTCCTATTTTCTTCTTCACCACCATTGTTTTAAACCACCCGATTAAGAAACTTAGCTAGATTTCAGAAAGTCTTTCTCAACTTTACAACTTTATGATTATACATGTCTATAACTTGGTCAGAAACAGTTGAGTTACTTCTGTAACCTTCACCACCAGGAACAGGACAGGCAGAGAGACGTTTTCATTCTCTTTCAGAAGGGTGGAAGTCTTATCCTGACAAGTTTTCTAATGATAAGAAAGAAGGCTACACAACTGATAAAGATAGGTGTTTAATTTCTTTTTGAGAAATCACCTATATCCAGAGTACCCTTCTGGACTACTAACAGTGTCACCTCAAGGGTAAGCTGAAAACCTGAGGCTCGATATTTTTCCAAGAAAAAGAGTGAGATGCGATGGAAGCCTGGCCCTTGCTTGTAATAAATGAGAAGAGAGAACCTCAGCAGAGAATACTGGGAACACTGACTAAGGGTGACTTATGGTCCCTGGGCTGAAGGTACTCTGACATCTGCTCTGAACTTATAATTGCCTGGCTGGATCTCAGAGAAGCGATCGCTTCTGAAACTAGCAGCCAGTGTTTACCCTCCCTTTAGTAGCAACTCACCTGAGAATCTTAGAAGCTGAGACTAGTCATTACCAGCATTTTGTAGTCTGTTCAAGGCTTAGACCAGGCCATGGCACATCAAATTTCTTATTTTATGTAACACTGCTAATCTGTAGGCCAGAAAAGAATAACCGCTGTCTCCCTGAAAACATTAATCTCACAGTGTGCCTATCTCCACGAGGCTATGGGAATAAATAAAAATGCCCAGCAAAAGTTCAGCCTTTTTCTTTCAAGCAGAAGTCATGGTATTGCTGTTGTCAGATTCACCTCCATCTACAGAGCCCAAATCTGCATAATGTCATACAACAGACTTTGCACTTCCCTTTAGATTCCCCTTATATCAAACAGATGCCAGAAGTATCACTTGAGTTTTCTAGTGCTTACCTGAAATAGTACATGGGTAGAGAAGAGCAAACAAAAGCTAAATCTAAGTTTAAGGAAGTCTGAATGTAAAAGGAGAAAGTTTTCTGAAAAAATTTGCATTTCCTTCAACAGGGTTTCCCAAACTATCAATGCTCCCACATGTGTATAACAAATTTGTTTCTTTGTCATAAACACACTAGCAGCTTTGCAGGAGGATGTGTGGATGCACTACCTATGATGTTAAATCCACAAATACAGTTTTCAATTTTTTTATCATAATAACTACTATGCATTTAGGAAAATACAAAATGCTTCTTTATACTTTTTCTGGGCTGTCCATCAAATGGTTTTCTGTAGTAATGTTTGCAGTAGTTTTCATTTGCTTTTACTTAAATTATTGGATTTTAAGGACCTATTCAGGAAATTCTTTTGAAGGTGTATACCTTTAAGATTGAGATTATATGATGAAAACTTCTAACAGACAGATTTTACGTTACTACTGATCCCATAAAATTAATTGATACTATAACACCTAATTGTGTTCTTATGTGAGAGAATCCTTGTTGGTCTTTCTTTAACACTTATTTCATGATGTAATGAGACCTCTAGAAGTTACAAAAGTCTTGAGTTTCTCATAATCTAATTCCTTTTCCTTAAATACTTTTTAATTTATCATATTTTCTATATAAATGGCTTTATTCATCCATGGAAACTAGTTCCAAATTAAAATGTTAAGAAAATGTTAAACTATTGACGTGTAACTCTAAAATGTCTAAATATTTGTTATCACTCTTTTAATGAAAATAAAATATGATTAGATAGTAAGTAAGGAAAAACTGAAATTAGAATACGTAAAATATATGTGTTACATCTTTAATAGTTCTCTACTGTTCTCCATTACAGAAGTTATCATAAATAAACTGATTAAAATGTTTTGGCAACATAACAGATCATCTTCAGCCCGGAACAAAGAATTATTTAAAGACATAAGTCATGAGACCCATTGGTTTAACTGAGTTATGAATTATCCCTCTTATGAGCCTTTTGAGCATATCTCACTATTCTCCCTGACAATCTTGACAGAGACAGTTAATTCACAAAGGAACAAGAAGAAATAAAACAAACTAAAGAGTGATTACATGTAAGAAAATTAAGATAAAGTCATGAAAATTTTCTGATTCTTTATTTGAAAGATGCAAAAATATATATAAAAAATCCTGTGTTTCAACTATCTGACAGATAATGTACAAATATGAAAATAAAGGTTGTGTACTATAACATCAAATAATTTTTTTTTTTATATTTATTTGTTTTCCTTTTTCCTGTAAGGTTGTAATGAACATATTTTTTCCCCCTTGACTAATTAATGTCTTCTTAAAGTATTGTCTTTTCATATTTGATAGGCCATTCCTGATTACCACTTTGAAGTTACATATTTTTAGTTCAACATTTTTGAAGGACTATAATGGTGGAAATGGGATGTTTTCATCACAGCAAAAACAAGGAGAAATGAGATTAATGATACCACTGCTGAGATGGAGAGTTGACTGCCTCTTTAGTGTTTGCTCCAGAGTCAGCTTTGAATATTTGGGGGCCATGATATGTTGAAGAAGGTCAGAGTGGAGCTGTGTAATGCAAGACTTGTTAAGGAGAACAGGTAAAAAAATATGTGGCTTCAGCATTTGCTATTCAGTTCTTAAAATGTCTCTCTTCATCATTTCTTTCTTCTTCATTTCTATATAATCCCATATATTAAATTGTTGCAGATTTCCCTCTTAGTTTGTATTTTTTTCGTTTAATCCTTGAAGGACATATATGAAAAGTCATCATAATGCCTTATGACAAATAAATACCCAGTAAATTTAAGTATGCACTGAGACTTCATCAGAGAGCTAAGCATGTGTTTCAGATTTGTTCTGAATGAAGATTTTTTTTACCTTGTAGCTTTATCCTAGTACTTGCAGCTTCACCCAGATTCCTTTAAGCATCCCATAAGAGATTAAGCTGCCTTTAATGGAAATGGGATAAAGTCCTAACTAAACTGGAATGACTATAAAGCTGTATACCATGTAAATCAGGTTGTCACATAGTTTAAAAAGTCATAGATAATGCTAACATGCTTTTTCCTGAGGCAATACTATATGTTTTAATATGGTAATACTCTTGTGTCCACTACAGAAACAGACCTTAATGCATGTATTTCTTGCTTATAAAAAGATAGTTTTAAGGTTATATTGGATTGCCATTACCTTTTAAAGCAGAAATATCAATATTGTTCTTAGGCAGAATTTCATCACTACTCTTAATATTCATTATAAATTTACTTCAGGCAGACATTGAGGAGCTTTTAGTACATGTAGGGTTTTTTGTGTTAAAAGATTTTTTCATCATTACTTTACAATAAAGTGTTAAAATTTCCATTTTCACCCTGATTAACACATGAAATCAGTTGTCTGTCTGATTGATTGGGAGTTTAGCATATTTTTACAAATAGGATTGAGGAATACATGGCTTCTGAGAAACAAGTTTCCTCTTTACAGATCTAAAAAGTCTCATAACAAATCAATTCTGTCATGAAAATTATGAGCGTAAAGCATGCTGTGGATTCATAGGATTTTTTTCTGAGTATTTGTAGACTGAATATTTTGCTTTCATTACATCTTAGCTGAGGAGAAAAGGTAATTTTTATTTATCAATGGTTCTGGTCACATGGGAGCAAAATGGTTACTGTCAAAATACCAAGGAAGTACGAGATGAACTTTCCGTATCTCACAAAGAATATTAAATTATTGTGCTAAGTGTATGACAAATGTGGAATGCCTCTTATGTTAGCAAATGAAGATGAGGTAATATAGAATAAAAAACCCCACAGCAAAAACCAATAAAGGACAGACTATAAGACTAATCATATAGGATCTTTGAGACATAAAACAACATCAGAAAAAACATACAAAACTGTCGGCAATTTGTTGGAATAAAAACTCCTCTGATTGACTCCTACTTTAATATTGTTTGATAATATGAAAAAGAGTGTATCTTTGGTATTTTTTAAAGTACACTTTTTAATGGATAAAAGTAATATTAACATAAAAAAAATCTAGTTCAAATTTGCATTCGGAAAATCTCATTAAAAAAACATGTGAAGAGTACTTGAAGCAGCTCTGAGAAAACAATAGAGGCATCTAGGATATTTTCAATCATAAAGATCATTTAAGAGCTACAAAATATTTATTACTGCTTCATATAATGTATTCTAATAATAAAGAGGCTAATTGAACATTTGGTATGAATTCTGTCAGATTTAAATTTTGAACAATTTTGTATAAGAGAAATATATTTCTCTAATGGTACAGTCCCTTTCTGATTAACTCCTTTAAAAAGATCTTTGAGTCCCATCAAGCCTTTTAGTTTTCAGAACAGAAGCTACTTATCTCTTAGGGCACAGTACAGTTTCATTTTGATTGTCATTCTCTGCCCCTCAAATAAGATTTCAGGGACTACTGCCTTCCCACTTTCTCAGTTTTCAAAACAGAAATGTACTTTTTCAGTGCTTCTTATGACCTCACTATAAGGCACATGCATCAGCTCCTCAGCTTCCCAAGGCATGGAGGGCACTATCCAAGCCGATGAGTTTGGCCTCTCACCTCTCTGTCCTTTTTGAAGGATAAATATGGTTTTGAAAATCTAGAAAGAACATTTTCCCTTTTTCCTTTCCAGACCTAAGATACTCTTCTTGTTCTTCAAGGGCTAGCAAATGCAATATGCACTTTACCAGTGAGTCAATGTCTAATCCCATATTTTGTGATATTTCCTAAACAGATAGAATGACACAATTCTTCTTAATCTATCAGCCTAATGAATCTATAGCATTTGGTTGAGAGTTATAGATGTAGAAATAAAAAGCTCCCATATCACCGATTGAATTCTGAGACCATCAGAGCCAAGGCACATAATAATTGGCAAGGGAGCTATATAATGTAAGTATGCTCCAGCCAACCAAATGACATTGCTTTATGGGATCATATGGTATTTAAAGTGTAAATGATTTCTAAGTGTTAGAGCATTTATTAGAGAGCATTCTGGGTGTAAAAGCTTTAAGCACCATTATGCTGTGTCCCAGTGCTAGGAAATAAGTGTGCACTAGCAAACAGTCAAACAATGGGAGTTACTCCTCATTATTTCAGTAAGAACCAAAAATGTAAACACCCAAAAAAGTCAGTGTTTGCAAAGCCCTAGAAGTGAATAGCTAATAAAACGGAGAAGTTTGTATCACGTTGTGTAATTTTGCAATAATAAAATATAAATAAAGAAATTTTTAAAAAATAGAATAAATTTCTAGCACTTTCCTATTCCACAAATTGGAAACAGTTTTTACTCCCATTTCTCTGAAAAATCAGATCTTTTTATTTGCTAGAATATAAAAACTTCTACATTCAGGTTACGTTCTCAAGGCCTGACACTGTATGTTATTCAGACGAATAACACCACTAGAATTCATCCAGACCTGAGGATAAAATTACTTACACATACTTCTTAACTAATGTATTTAATAAGAAAATCATTGATCTCTGAAATGTTGATCATGACTCATTGCATAACTCAGAATAGAGGAAAGATTGAAATGAAATGAAATGAAATGAAATGAAATGAAATGAAATGAAATGAAATGAAATGAAATGAAATGAAATGAAATGAAATGAAATGAAATGAAATGAAATGAAATGAAATGAAATGAAATGAAATGAAATGAAATGAAATGAAATGAAATGAAATGAAATGAAATGAAATGAAATGAAATGAAATGAAATGAAATGAAATGAAATGAAATGAAATGAAATGAAATGAAATGAAATGAAATGAAATGAAATGAAATGAAATGAAATGAAATGAAATGAAATGAAATGAAATGAAATGAAATGAAATGAAATGAAATGAAATGAAATGAAATGAAATGAAATGAAATGAAATGAAATGAAATGAAATGAAATGAAATGAAATGAAATGAAATGAAATGAAATGAAATGAAATGAAATGAAATGAAATGAAATGAAATGAAATGAAATGAAATGAAATGAAATGAAATGAAATGAAATGAAATGAAATGAAATGAAATGAAATGAAATGAAATGAAATGAAATGAAATGAAATGAAATGAAAACCAGGGAAGATACCTGCTTCGTTCTTTGGCTTCATGACCATTTCTATATTGTGTTTTCAGGGTGTTTCAAAAGAGATTGGGAGATTAAAGTAGCTCTAGCTCCTATCTGATGCGGATTATAAGTCTCAGAACATTTCTTACTCTTCCTCCCTGTTTCTTTTTATTAGATGTGGCACATGGAACTCAGTGCATTAGATTTCCTGACAACAACCAGGATTTGGCACTGCAGAGCCTACAGGGATGCTGTGAGTTGCAGTGCCAAAACGAGGGAGTACAAGATAAAGAGCTAAAATCATTCTACCACCCTCATGACCAAGTTTCCAATAAATCAGTACTTGTACTGGCCTGACAAAAGGCCAGCTTTATGGTCTGTTGTTGTTTTTCAGTGCTTACCAGTGTTGCCAAGGCTGATAGTTAATGGAGAATAAAATATTTTGGCACAAAACATTGTCAGCACATATCTCTCAGACTCCTAGTTTCTGTAAAGCATATTTTTAATCTTTGAAGATATAATCAAAATCAATCTTGAGAAATAAAAAGAAACATTAGTGTGATAAAACTCCAAAATCTACAAACACAGGAAAAGGTACTTTGTTTTAATGTTTGACTGCATGGAGCTTCATGAAGATAAAATTGTGTTTGGTACTCAAACACATTGCTTAAAAAAATCACAAAATGGTGTCATACTTCCTTCAGTGCAAAAATAACAAGAGTTCTGGTACCCTTGTAACACACAGTACTTAATTTTTCTTCTCAGTTAGTTTCTTAATGTCATGGGTACTGTGATAAATATTGTTATTATTCACAGTTGTATTTCTGTATTGAAGTGTAATGTATTTTGATTTTCATTTACATTTGAGAAACATAACATCTTTCTTCTGTGCTGAGATCAAATGTTGTGCTACTATTTGTACCATATAATTTTGTTGTTCTTATGTTTCATTAAAATTCATCTGTCTAGCAATCAGTAAGATGGGTTCAACTATGACAGAAGAATGTACTATTTTAATCTTTACAGTATTAAACTTTCAGGAAAGTTGTGTTTAGCTACTATTATCATATTTTAAAAGCTGACTTGTTTATCAGTAGAACCATGCCTTACTTTTTTACAGGTCAAGAGATTTTCCACAAAAACTGTAAACATATACTGGTACATACTGACAAATTGAGTAAATAGTTAGAGAAAATCTAGTTTTAGTTAGAGAAAATCTAATTTTAACAAGAGTTTCATTGACTTACATATAGTAAAAAGAACATTCCCTGGTCAGTCACAAAGCACTGTTTTCTTGCCTATCTCAGCAGTTATCGATACCTTGCTAAAGGTATCTATTGAGATATCTATTGATATATCCAAGAAGAGATATGGAAGGGAAATAGCAGTTTGTAAATTATCCTGTAACAAAAAGTTTTTTACTATCTATTACAGCATACATTTGTGAGGGTGTTCTGAAGACTGTTTCTTGAAGGTTATCAATATAATTCTAAAATGCAGTAATAGCTCAGTAATTTCTCTTTAAATTAATGAGGACTGGAACCTGTAATCATAACCTCCTTTTTAATACTTCTGAATCTTGGTGAAATTTGACCCAGATCTGTATAAACACTTTTTTGATTTTGAAATCAGCTTAAGATTCCACAGCTGCATAAACACATACAGTTTATTTTAAGGAAACCTGTCTTTGAATATAACAAGCAAGGATATTAGACCTGCTAGATTAGGAATAAAGCATGCAAACTAACCATGTCTTACAATTTTGTCCAAAATCTACCTTTAAGTTTGTTAACTGGATTACCTGGCACTTTCAGATAAAGGTTTCTATTAATAATACACTAAAATCCTGTTGAGTTTTCTAGGTGTGCAACCCATCAAAGCTTAATGAGCACTGTTAATGTCAATTGAAACATGTTTCCTGAGAAACCAAATCATCCCTTGCTGTCTGCAGAGTTATATCTTAGAACGTGTATTTACTCCTGACAAACAGTATAAACCCTAATTGTATTTCTTCGGTTTATGTGAGATGATAATGAGATTTTATATCGATGTTAATTGTGCTCTTAAACAGCTACAGTTGTTTTAGCACGATTAAAGATAGAGTGAAAGAAAACATTGCCACTTTTGAAACACAGCAAGACCTCTATGAGGGGGCAATCATGTTAACTAGTGATGAAAATTGTGTTAAAACATTAGACACAAAAAAGATCAAGATATGAGAATATACCAACGCAGTATGTGCTTTTTGTTTCTGTATTGGGTTTGCATGGCAGGTTTTGGTAGCGGGGGGCTGCAGGGTGGCTTCTGTGACAAGCTGCTAGAAGCTTCCCCTGTGTCCGACAGAGCCAGTGCC